>NC_136003.1:15628956-15928956 GCF_048128805.1 Centroberyx gerrardi | reverse complement strand
CATATCTCAAATATAGGCACTTCAGCATGCATCTTGCTCTGTAGGACTCTTTCCTGTGGGAGCAGGTGTCTTTCGGCCACTTGCTTCTACAGGCCAACCTCTCCCTCCTCCTTTTCCATCCAGGTAAACTGTCAGACATGAAATCTACCTGGTCTCCAGGGCCCATCTCCCACAGCCAGGGCTCTCTGTCCCACGAGCTGTGGAAGGTCCCCCAAGGCTCCCGGAGCAGCAACACAGCCCCCTCCCGCCCCCCGCCTGGCCTCACCAACACCAAGCCCTCCTCAACCTGGGGGGGAAACTCCCTGGGCCTGGCCCAAGGCTGGAGCAGCTCCTACTCCTCAGGTAACCTTGAAGGGATATGCCAGATATTTTACATCATCTTTACAATACGTACTTGCATTCAAAATAAGTGAACCTTGTTTTACTGTATGTCTATGTGAGGAGAGTGGACATGAAAAGTGAAAATGGTTCAGATACACAGAAACCACTGGCTGCACATGTAGCGTGGCTAGATTGCCAAATTTCAAGACATTTCTTATGCTGGGGTGAATATGTCGTCTAAAGGTCAGATTGTGGAGGCACAGTGTGTTGGTGTGTATGGTTTATGGTTATGCATATGGTTAAAGCAAGAGGCTTTGATATAGCTGACAGCCATAGGCACTCTGTAGGTGTAGAGTAGGCAGGCAGACGACGCCTCAAGAAGATACTGTTGTGGTTGAACATATCCTCTCCTTTGTCAACTGACATGAGGCGGTTTCCCATATAGAAGAAATTGACGCCACCCATTCAGTTATTGTAGCTGAAATTGGTATTACACTCATTTGGTAAGCATGAACTTCATCTTAACATCTCTCTTTTCCTTTGCTCTCTCTCTAATACAGCAGGTACCACATGGAGTACAGACAGCTCCACCAGGACCAGTAGCTGGCTGGTACTGAGGAACCTCACTCCACAGGTACCAGTCTCCAGTCAACCCCCCTCCCTTAACCTTTTAACCATTTAGGCTCTATTCCCTTCGAAGACATTTATTTGTAGATTTACAAATGCGGTAAATTTCTATTGGTGGCCTCACTGTGTTTCTGTGTGCTTGTGTGTGTCCCAGATTGATGGTTCAACTCTGCGGACACTGTGCATGCAGCACGGCCCCCTCATCACATTCCACCTCAACCTGACGCAGGGCAACGCTGTGGTGCGCTACAGCTCCAAGGATGAGGCCGCCAAGGCCCAGAAGTCCCTGCACATGTACGTCTCAGAGAAGCAGTTTGGTTTAGCTGAAGATGCACTGAAATTTGAGTGGAATTAACAGTTTGTCTCTCTTGTTCGGTGTCTGTGCAGGTGCGTGCTGGGGAACACCACCATCCTGGCAGAGTTTGCCGGGGAGGAGGAAGTGAACCGCTTCTTTGCACAGGGCCAGTCGCTAGGGGGAACAACCAGCTGGCAGGCCAATCCAGGCAGCAATCAGTCACGGATGGGTGGGACCGGGCCCGGAGCCTCTCACCCCATCGGTCACTCACCCCACTGGAACAACAACAACGGCAGTGGCAACAGCAGCAGCGGCGGTCTGGGAGCGCCCGGAGCCAAGACGGGCGGAGACCTGCTATGGGGCGGCGTGCAGCAGTATTCCAGCCTGTGGGGCCCCCCGAGCAGTGAGGAGGGACGGGTCATGGGGAGTCCCACCCCAATCAATACGCTGCTGCCTGGGGACCTACTGAGTGGGGAGTCCATGTAGGACTGCGGAGCCCAGGCTAAACGAACACAAACAGGAGCAAAAACCTAGCAAATCAATGTGGAGATAATCAGTGTGGGTGGAACGGTGAAGGAGGAGACGAGAGGAGGACAAGGCTACGTCCTGGCTGCTCACCCTCCTCGACCTCTTCTACTTTTAAAAAAAAAATGACATTTCAGTTGCATTTCTTTTGTGAATCTCGGTAAGAGGCTTTGGTCACAGTGTTCAGCTTTTACTTTTGGAAACACAGGAGGAAAACTCTTTGACTCAACAAAGGAAAGAGAACTTTTTACAGAAATGAACTTTTGAGAACTTTCTGTGTGAAACATGTATTTTAGTCGAATTGACACGATGACGAGCTGCCATCTTTAAACTTGCGTCATCCCTCTCTGCCCTTTGAGGCAATCATTCTGCACCTCAGAGATCCATGAAAACGCATCATTCCCAAAGCAAACCCCCCACCGCCAATCAGAATGGTTGTAGAACTTTCAGCCGGTCCAGAGTCAACGTTTGTTTCTCTCAGCACTATTACTAGCCTTAACCTCTTTCCTGCCCCGCTATCCTCACTCACTCTGTACTTGGTGAAGAAGCATACTGACACTTGCACACCCTCATTTCTGAGCCAGCGAAAACCTGAGTGGAGAGTACATGCTGCTGCGGCTTAACATAAGCAACCACAGCTCACAACTTCAGTGCATTTCGCAAGCAGATTCAGTTCCCCCACACAACGCTCAAAGGGAATGATGCAACTCTGTTCGCCTTGTTCAAGCCATTTATTTTTGTAGTGTTTTAATTTTTTTTCTTCTTGAACCATTGCAAACGAAGCTGAGAGATGATTTTATTCAAATGTGTCAATCTTACCTGGTGGGGGGTTGGGGTCGTCGCATGTACGTATATGTATGTGATGGCCGACAAAACTAACCACTGCTATTATTATGGAACTGTTAAACAAACACTTTTAATGCACCTCAACTCATCTGCGGGCAACTTGCAGTCTGGTCTCAGTCCTGGACCCTCTCACTGATTTCTGTGGAAAACCTCAAGTCGTAAATGTGTCCCACCGGTGTATAGTTCATACTGAACCCCCCCGCCCCCCTCCTCCCCAAGCACCATTTCAAGTGACGTGCAATATAAGCCACAGACTCTACCGTCCAAGCACCCGACCCTGCACCTCTCTCAGAAGGAGAGGAGACTATATGGAATGATTAAACTGCAAGAACTCCATATCTGCCCCACCTCCTCCCCCAAAACTGCCACTACTACCCTTCATCTTCCCCCAAGAGTGTGTGAGCTGAGGAGAGAAGCACGCCGGTCTCAAACGATCTTCTGTCCAAGACACAAGGACGTACACACCGAGCACTTCCCCAGCCAGCCCGCTCTCCACACTTGGGGGAGAGGGAGGGACAGGTGTGTGTCAGTGTGTGAGTGTGTGAGTGTGTGTGTGTGTGTGTGTGTGTGTGTGTGTGTGTGTGTGTGTGTGCGCGCGTGTGAGTGCTGGGGGAGGGGGCGTCATACCAAAATGAGGAGTCTGTTTCCTTTTTACCCAGAAGACCAGATGGCAGTCTTTTTCTTTTGCCCACGTTTGTATTGGTACAAAAGTATGGAACAAAGATACTGGTTTCTGAAGCTGGTGGTTTATCATAGCACTTAGCAAGAGCGTCGCAGCTCATTATACCTTCAATGCCAACAAATTAGAAGACGGGAGAAGCAACACTGGCAAAAAAAAACAAAACTGAAAAAGCAAAGACAAAAAAAGCAATCTGCTTGGTGGCTTCTCTGTACACTTATTTTTGAACTTTACATGGATGTGAAGAAGATTTCTCTCTTTTTTTTTTTTCTTTTTTCTTTTATCCTTCTTCCCTCAAGTCGGTGGGACCAGGAAGGATGTCAAACATGGTAGCAAAGTGAAGGGAAAAACAAAGAACTGACTAAATTCTGATGGCGGGTGTGGCAGGGAAAAGACCCCGAAGCACTCGTCCTTGTCCTCTTACTATATCAAAGTAAATATCACTGTTACATTGCATTACTTTGAAATCTTTAGCCTTGGTGTCTGGAAATGCTAAAAGCGTTTATGTTCTAACGATCCAGCAGGGAGGATCGCCATCTCTCTCTCTCTCTTTCTGTCTTTCTTTCTGTCTTTCTTTCTTTCTTTCTTTCTTTCTTTCTTTCTTTCTTTCTTTCTTTCTTTCTTTCTGTCTGTCTTCTCTCTATCGGAGGCCCTGCCAACCTGTATGATAGTGTGGCCACTGAGTGCCTGCCTGCTGCAGAGTGTCGGGCTCTGCAGCAGCTCTCACCCCACCCTAGCCCTCTCCCACAGACTGGCTTCCCTCCCACTCCCCCTGGGCCTCCAGGCCAAGAGCAGCTCTTTCAGAACTGGCCCACCTGTATTAAAACTACTACTACTGCGCCAGAGTCTGTCCTCAGCAACCTCCACTTCCACTCTCGATTTCTCTCTCTGTGTCTCTCTCTCATGCAAGGATCACTTTAGCCAGAGATGGAGGCGTTTGATGTGTTTATTTCTTGGTTTCACTTCTGGAATTGCCAGTGTGTTATTGATGTTTTTTTTTTTTATTATTGTTGTCATCAACTTTGCTGTTATCGTTGCTGTTATCATTGATAATGATGATGATATAGTTAATGCTTGTTTTCTGATAATGATTTTATGGCTTTTTGATATTGGTCTCCATGCAGTGTTCAGCTGCTCTCCTGCCCTTCCCACCGCCCCCTAGGCACAACCGGTGTGTGGTGCTGAGGTGCGCCTCAGCCACGCGGCATGCTCTGGGGGAAAGGCAAGGCCATACTAATACTGCAGATCTCAGCGGACGGGGGTCGGGTCTGTATTTGGGGTGGGCTCGCGCAGTCGTTAGAATCAGACGTAGGGGCGCGGGGTGAAGAGTCTGATACGGTGGGAAAGGTTGTATAATCAACGGTGAAAAGTCTCCAGGATGGTGAGCCAACCTCCTCTGCCCCTCTTGCGCCACTCATCCTCCACTCCATGTTGTCTCACAACACACACACGCATCCTTTAGTCTTGACGGGCCTCACTCACACTGGTGCTTTATGTTTAACTCTGGGAGCACTCAGTTACACTTAGAACCACCTCAACTGATCGCAGCCTTCCATTTCTATGCAAAGACAAGGAGGTGCGCGTTCACAGCCATCTAGAAAATCACAGCCCCCCCCCTCACATCTGCCAATCTTCCCTACCACTATCTCCCCATCATCAGTACTGGGCAGCTTCCCTGGAAAACCCGTAGGAGACCCTCTGAAAGAGCCTCGCTCGTATATCCTTTTTGTAATGCTAACCTTACTAGGAGAAACACTAGGTTAGGCACAGCTTCAAGGGTTCGATCTCCCACTAGATGACACTAAATGACCTGCTGGAAGCACGAGTGGTTGGGAAACGGAGGCAGTTCTTCTTGTCTTGTGCCAACTGAACTACAAATATCTACTTCCACCTTGCCATATCCTAATTTATCTTTAGTGGAATGAGACTTTAGTTCCTTAATTGCTGCAGTGGCGTACATCACAAGCTCCGGCCGTAGGAGATAGGAGGAATAGGGAGGTTATGCAGAGGGGCAGGACAGATAAAACGGTGCTGGTCTTGTCACCAATGGGAGGACTAAAAGAAGAGTGGAGAACCAGGTCACAGGAGGGGGTTGTCCCAGAATGTGTCTCTGTGCACTGTTGATGGGTCACATCGGGTACATCTTTTTAAAAACCAAAAACATGATCTTTTTCTTTATCGTGAAGGTTTTCACAAAAACTAGAAACTACAAAAAAAACAACAAAAAAAAAAAACAAGTCCTAATGTATGTTTCAGCTGTGCACTCCAAGGCTGAGATTGCCTGTCTTCTCTCTCTCTGCAAGCCGCCGCCTTCTCACCCCATTTGGGCTCGTTCTCTGGGCCGCGTGTGGGGAAGCTGTATCCACGGTGTTCATTTCTGACCTCCAACCTGAAGGGCGCGCCAGCCGACATTACAGGTCATTTCCTCAAATCTGGCTTTGGGGTCAGGGTCCGAGCAGGGACCCACCGTATCAGCAGAAACAGGGACACACCTCAAGTTCGGTACCAAGTCTTAAAACCAATAGGGGATTCACCCTCTTCCAGAGTCGCTCTAGACTCACGTGTCATTCAACAAAACAATCACTATTGCCTGTTTTGTTTGTTTGTTTGTTCCTGAAAAAACCCTGCATTTACTCCACACTGGACTTGAATCAAGGAACTGGCGATTTAAGTGGGGAGTCGTACAGAGTGGGAGGACGGACGAGCGGGACGGCAGCCGAGTCTCAGATGTGCCCTGGATTTCTCGGCGCAGCACCAGCACTGAGAGGCCCTCCCCCCACCCACCCACCCCAACCCCCACCCCTCGCCTCCACTCCGCCCCGCTCCTATCTACCTGGCTAGTGTTGGAAATCGGATGCTCTCCCTTTTTAAAATCACATGGACTCAAAGGCAACTGGAGTTCTAGCAAAATATGCTTCTCAATCATGGATCAGGCAAGGGTCTGGGGCAGGGACCCCGAAAAGAGTTGAAATAACAAATCTTTCTTAAAAAAAAAAAAAAAAAAAAAGGCCTGGGTTGAATATGCACATGCTAGTTCATATACATGTATACAATCAAGAGTACATAATGGGTGTATATGTGTATATGGCTAGATCTCTCTCTTTCCACTTAGCCTAAGCCCCCCCCTCCCCCCCTTTGCCCCGGCTTCAGCCCTTACCCTGTGTATCCTCCTCAACGTTATATTTCCCAGAAGAAAAGATCATAAACATATCAGAGTAATACAAAATAATGAAAACAAATACTTGAATCAAAAGAAGCGCCAATAATGTAATGTGAACACTTTTTGTAGTGATTTTTGTCTCATTCATACACTTCAGAGATTTTTGATAGCATCGGTTCAGAGTGAATTAAATTTGAAATACGAGTGTTGTTGAAAACAAAGATCGATATAAAGGCAAATTGACATCTGTTGTATTTGAGTGTTTGCACAAGGTTGCTTGTACTGTATGTTGTATGGATGAATGGTTAGTGTGCCAGGTGAGAAAATGTATGTGAGGTTCAAACAATTGTGAGCTTGTGATTACAGCGGATGAGTCTCCGCTTTGTGTTTCTTTTCAATTCAGTATATTAGTTTTATGTTGTTATTGATTTGTTTTTGGTTTTTTTTCTTTTTGCTTGTCAAAAATATATTCTGATGTTTATTGTTACTAGCCTCTAGCGTTGCACTGAGTGTCGGCCTCACCCCTCATCCAGCTAATCGAACAACATGATACAAGTACTGAGGGGAGATGGGGACAGTTCACGTGTAAATGTTTACTCAAGGACTAAAATAAGTGTGTTTTTAATCTGTAATATGTTTATCTACCTTAGTGGCTTTCATTGTGGAATAATCCAAGAAAATATGGATTATAATTGAGTATTGCACCATTTTTCAGATTATAAACAGAAAAAAAAATCAGAAAAGCGAAAAAAAAAATCATATATATACAAAAAATGCAACAAAAAAAGTATTTTGCAGACCTGTGGCCATAGATTGGGGTAGAGGGACTTATAGCTCTCCCAAATCTGAGCAACGGAGAGAGTGAAGGACAAGACATCAGATGGAGCCTTGGTTTCTAGGGCTCACTTCAGAGGTGCCTACCTTTTTGGTTTGTTAGCTTTCGCTCTGTTTCACTTATGTTCGGTTCTCTCATGTTGTCATTTGTTTCCTGCAAGGCCACCGACAGTTTACAAACACTTTGTTTTTTTCTGGAGTTCAAAAAAAAAAAAAAAAAAGGAATTTAACCGTGGGAATGTTGGAAAAACAAAAAGGACAAATGCTTCCATTTAAAAAGTAAACCACAACACTTTGCAGAATGAAGATTCATTGTGCTACTTTCAGAACTCTGGGATCGAACAGTGTTGTCATGTTCTGTTTGACCTTTGACTTCTTCGTTCTATGTCAATGTTGATTTCATGGACTATCTGAAGCCTGTATGTTTTATGTTGATTATATATATATTTTTTCCTTTGTAAAAGAAGACATAATTGCTCACTATCTTGCACACACACGAAAAAGTGGATCTTGTCTCAGGAAGGCCAGGGTTCCAGAGTACCAACTCCACGCCATTTTAATGTACATTTTTATGATGAGTAAAAAAGGATGATCTAAAAAAAAAAAAACTAAAAAAAAAAAACAATTCTAAGCACTGAAAGTTATGGATTTCAGAAGAAGAGAAAATACCTTTTGTTTCTAAATCCGTAGCAGTTACATAATAACCAAATAATGGACTTTAAATGAAAATGGAGTGCTTTATATATAAATCTATATATTAAAATTGCTTTACATTTAAAAACAAAAAGTGGTCAATGATTTTGATTGTTAGAAAAAAGACAGTGAATAACATGCAAAATGCTGTATGTTTGAATCTTTATTGTATTTTCTTAATGAGGTCCCGTCCTGACTGAATCAGGAACATTGTGCATTACTCTTTCTTTCCTCTCTCATTCTCCTACGGCGGGTATTAAATAATAGAAAAATCAGACTTTTGCGGAAAGTTTTTCACACTTGGAGGATGTTTTTAAAACATGAGCTGGTTGTAAAGGATCATGAATCTATGCACAAGTGTTGGGGGGGGGGGGGAGGGGGGGGCGGAAGAGGGGGATTTTATGGCCTACTTCTATGTGGCTCGTTTATTGCAGGGGTTTTTGGGATCCAATGTTATTTTTCTTTTTTTTTTTTCTTTTTTCCTTTTTTTTTGAGGGGGTGGAGGCGGGGTGGAGAGGTCCGAGGCCTTCCCACACCGACAGCCCTCCACCTCCCACTTCCTTCCCCTGATTCAGATTGACCTAGCGCTACATCGCCATGCTGTGTATTCCTAAAACCAATGAGCGTCTCACTCTTTAGCACTGTGGGATTCTAGCCTGTCGCCCTCAAGGGTATCTGTGTTTTTATTTTGTTCTCTCTCTCTTTTTCAGTTGTTAAAGATTTTTGTTGGGATGTGGGAGGGCCGGGGTGGGGGAAAAAATGGGATTAGGGCTGCTTTTTTTTTTTTGTTTTGTTTTTTTTTGCCTTTTTTGTTTTTTGAAATATTAAGGAAAAATGTCTGTACTGAGATTTAATGAAAAGTCAGTGGCTTGTAATGTTTTATTTTTCTCTCTCTGTATATCTCTTTCTCCTCATAGAATGTGATTGTTAAATGACATGCACCGAAAAAAAAATGTTTTCATGAACTATGGAGCTTCTTTCAAATATTAATAAAATTGCAGTTTTTTTTCTTGGCTGTTACAAAGGTGCCGATTGGTTATTGCTGTTTTTTCTCCATCTTAGTTCCACCTAACTGAAATGTTGTTTTTTTCATGCGGAGGCCTGGACTATGGGTCCGAGACAAATTCAATTCAAAACCTTTATTTAAGCCTTGAGAATCATTGAGGTTTCCCTCATTTGCACTGATGTCGAGATACAAGTTAAAAAGAAGATAAGCAGAGTGAAACGAATCAAAAGAGAACAATAATCAGTTAAAACAGTTGCACACTGTAGTGAAGCGGTTTGTGATCATATTCTTCAATTGTCCAAAGTTAGCAAGAGTGTCGATCTTGAGGATGTGTTGAAGATAATTCCATGTGTTCGGCGCACAAAAACTAAAGGCAGATTTTCCAAGTTCAGAATAAACTTGCGGGGCTTGAAGCATAAAACGGTTATTAGAGCGAGTTTGGTAGGCTCCTGTGGTCCAATCCAGCATAGAGTGGTAAATGTCCAATAAGGGCTTTATAGATGAATAAATACAAGTGGTTATCACGCCTCATAGTAATCTCCAGTAATGAATCTGAGGGCAGAATGATAAACTGAGTCTAGGGGCAGCAGCATGTTTATAGATTATATCATCATAATCTGAGACTCTATACTCTTTCTACTAATCAAAGGGAAGCTGGATCTGTATCTGTACAAAAAAATGATTTTTAATATGATATTTAAATGTAAATTCTTCATCAAGCCAAATGCCTAGATATTTATACTCTGTGACGCTCAATGTTGCTTCCATTCAAAGTGGATAGGAGTAGACTGTTAAAGTCAATACAAAGCTGACAGAGCTGTGTGTTAGTCTGCATCTGGCCTCTCACACAGAAATAAGTTTCATTATCGCTGATGTCACTTCCTCTAGGTGCTCACTGCTGTGACCCCGCCGTAAGTTTGATGCCAGAAGTCCCGTCAGACCCTCGGGGCGATCTGCCTGGGACAGGCGTAGTAGTTGTCCTGTGTTTGCCTGATGTTGGGGTTGGCGTACACAGGGAAGTTGGCTTCCTCCAGGTGTGAAGGGGCCTCGTGGTTATTTTGGGGGGTTCCGGTGCTCTGCTGCTTCCTGTCCATTTCCTCATAGATGGGAACAGGAGGTTGTGGTGTGTGACGATGCTTCGTCTTCACCTGCAGCATGCGTGGTTCAAATGTGCATCATGGGTATTTTTAGAAGTGATTTTGTGTTCTGCATTTCTCGCTTGATAGACTGTTAACATCCCACTATACTTGACATTTACTGTTTATGTGTTTACACTAGAAGCCTTAGTTGCAGTATGTTTATGTGAAGGACTCACAATTTCAACTTTTTATGTCATGGTGATTGTGTATAATATTTGCACAGCACCTCTTTTAAATGATAAACAGCTATAATGGACAAGAAACAAACTAAACATAAACAATTAATAATAAAGGAAAGACTTGCACTGCTGGCTCTGTTAACACCATTGAATAATGTGCGTATATAAGAGTTAAATATACATGTTTGATATGTTGGTGATATATTGGCTAAAGTGTTAATACTCACACATATGTCTATGCCCAGCCAGCTGAGTATCAGCAGAAGAAGCCCCATTGCAGTGAAGATGGCACAGAGCAGAGGGCGGTATGTAGGAGAGCAGCGGCACGGCCTCCCTGCACCAGCAACACACACACACACACACACACACACACACACACACACACCAACACACACATGCAAAAACTGTCACGCTCTGAAGCATTCATGCACATTCGTAGGCTACTTTAACAGCGTTTCAGTCAACAGAGGTACTTGGTTTGAACTGTAGTAGTTTCTAAGTCTCTACGAACCAGTAATCCCTTAAAATAGACGTACATTTAAATTAATTCACCCCTTAATTCATGCAAAATCCACTTAAAATGAATTAAGGGAGTTATTAATGCAGGAGACCCCATCAAAACCACCTTAAACACCCCTTAATTTTTGACCCCTTACTTTGGAATTTAATGTAAAATTCAGTTTCCATTCATAACTCATTAATAACCCTGTAAACCAAAGGCATGAAAAGTCCCTTAATTACTAGTGTCTCCACGAATCAACCCATGAATAAATCCCTTAAAAACCCATGATACTAACCATACTTTTTTAAAGCTGTTATTTTGAATGGATAATTGATGTTTATGTAAATGAAGGACATTTCAGGTATAAAATGAAGGGGTCTGGTTTGGGGCTGTAAGGCGTCTCACCACCTACCTGCACCCTCCACCAGCAGAAACACTTGTCGGTCGGCCAGGACGCTGTGGTGGGTGCTGTTGTCCGCTCTGTAGGTGAGCTCCCAGACGTAGAGCCCCGTGTCTGCGTACTGTAAGTGGGACACGGTCAGGTTGACCCGCTGAGAGCCCAGTCCTCCGGAGACCTCCAGACGGCCCCGGTGCTGGAGGTCGACCCGGAGCTCGCCGCCCTCTGCCACGGACAGCAGGGTGAGCTGGCTGTGGGTGCCGCGGTGGTACAGGTGGAGGCCCGTCAGGGTGCCGCCGGCCTGCTGAGCGGAACAGGAGAGCTCCAGTGACTGGCTCTCTGTCCGCCGAATGAAGACCACTTCTGCATGGGCTGGAGGGAAAGAATCAACATCAGACTGGATAAATACACACGATGACTTTCTCTTTAACTCGGCAAAACCAAACAAGCAAACTCTTGTAATTGTCTCCCAGTAAATACAAACATACAAACAACGCATACACTATATAGGAAAAAAAAAAAATCCCAATATGTATTTCTTTTGATTTAGATAAGAGCTGCTGTGTTCAATAAATGTCAAGATCCTCAGGTTATGAAATCAGCCAAATATTCATGATCATGAACATCACTTATTTACCATTACTACTATTACTTTCATCACTTTACAATACAAATATGTATATAAACAGTTTTATAATGCAGTGGAAAACTAAATAGAAAATCCCCTCTTACCCACAATGAGCTGAATGAAAACGAGTATGCATGCCGAGCTTGTCTTCATGGCCTTTTCAGCTATTCATACAAGTACCAAGATATACCGAAGCCTAAATCATTATGCACCCCTCCTATTTCCTTCACGCTCTTATGAGACTGTGTAGTTTGTGGACAGTCTCTATATGTATTGTTCTCCATCTCAGCAGGAAGACGGCTTCAAAGCCACAACTGACACCGAAAGGTGGGTGGATGGTCCTGTGCACACTGAGATTGTATAACTGATTTTGGAAACTCAGAATAAGGATAAAGCATCAGGTAAATGCTATATGTGTAAAACTCACCTTTTAGGCACAATGCTTAAAGATTTTGCACCAGTATTTACAACTAATATAAATAAAAAAGTGTCACAGCACCAAAATACTTCAAATCTATGTTTAGTTGCCACGTTCTGTCAGCACTTGTATCGCTTGTAAGTGTTTTCAAGTGACACATAAGAATCAAGATTGTCACTTTCATTTAATATTAGTCGAATAACCCTTGTGTGTACAACATCTACCTGAAAGCACACAGAGAGGGAGACAAGAGGACACTCACTTAACAACTCTGCACACTGAGGGAAGTACGGACTGGGGCTTGACAGTCATTTTGGAAAATTTAAATAATGCTTCATGTGTTTTGCACTGAGGGAGGGGCCAGCGAGAGTGAATCAATCCAGGATTACATGCTTTATGCTCACGGCACAATTGTTCACAAATGACCTCGTGTGTGAGACTATGCTGTCATAGCGAGAGTATCTTTTCGTTTCTGGACGGCTTAGTGAGCAGGAAGAACGTCTCTCAACTGGGAGGCCAAGGTTCAAGCTGCCATGACAGCAACACCTAGCAGCTGCAGGGCCGCTGTGCACTCTGACCTCCAAGCAAGAGGGAAATTCCCCTTTAAAGACGAGATGAAATGAAAAATGCCTTTTTAACCCTTTTAGATCACATCCCCGGTCATACTGTGCACCTATTTAACAATATATGCCAAAAAAAATACCAAAAATCAATTTCATTGTATTCTTATATCAAAATTCAATCATGTTTTCTTCCTGTAAAACAAAATATGCCGTGTGCTTACGTAAGCATGCCCGTAACTAATTTCAACCAATAATATCATGACATCCACCCATCAATCAATCTTCAACTTTTAGCGCACAGAGCTAAGAGGCTAAGATTCATTAGTTAGCTAGCTAGCAACAGCATTGTACTTCGGTGTGTCTTCGGGTGTTATGACACACCCACTTTTCAACGTTCAAATCAAATTCCTCCCAACGTTATGTCCCGCCTGTCTTTCCTGTTTCACTCAGAAATACGTCACGATACGGAAGTTAGATACTCTCAAAATGCCGTTTCATCTCGACTTTAAGGGTTTCATGACAAAAAAGAAAAGTGACTGCATTTAGGTTATATATTCTTTTATGTTAACTGTGTGGCAGTTGCCTACTTTTGCATGCTCTCTTTATGTTTTCACTGCATGATTGCACATCTGTATTGTTTTTAACCACGTGGTCCTAGCAATTGTTTTTAACACTGGATATAAATTTCCATGTAAGCAGCCAATAAAGTTCAATCTTATCTTAATATATAAACGAGTATGTGTGGAAAGCTTTTTTTATATCCTGTGAAAAAAAACATTAAACTGCATATTAGACAGATTTTGTCAACAAAAGATTTCCAGTTTTTACACAAGATTGAGAAAACAGGCCCTGTGTGTGTGTGTGTGTGTGTGTGTGTGTGTGTGTGAGAGAGAGAGAGAGAGAGAGAGAGAGAGAGAGAGAGAGATCAATGTAATTGTAAGCTGATTTGTAGACAATTGAGTTCAGGTGTGCAGTGCTGCTGCAGTGAGGCTGTGATTGGCTGCATGAGGTCTAAAAGCCTCCACTGAGCTGACAGTTCTGTTATGAAGTGGGTCAGAGAAGAGCTTTCGCCTTCTGAAAGTGTTTGCTTTTAGAGTGAGATCTATGGAGACCTCAGTTAACCTTCTTGTTGGACTCTCTTTGTTAGGAATCTGCATTACGTCGTCTTTTGCTTTTCCCCCTAAACATGACACACAACATGCTTTATTTAAAGGACGTCAGATTACAGGAAGCCAGGACTCCAAAAATGCTCATCATGAGCAACAAAATGCTGCAACTGAGAAACAAGACCGGGTAAATACTGTCAGTGTGATGTGCCATCCAGACTCCATGGAAATTGTTGTCAAAGCTGATATGTTTGACGTCGGAGCTCCTATTGATGGGGACGAGCTGCGCCTTGGAGTAGAGCATGTTGACTTCTGCAGAGCTACAGCAACTTCACATGATGAGTACAGAATCATTGTTGGACTGCTGGACTGTGGCACCAAACACTGGGTAACAGTAAATTCCTTGTAATACAGGCACCTTGTGTATGTGATGGAGTCCAGGTGTAAATATCCTTCTTACTATCCACAGATGACTGAGGACTCGCTGATCTATACAAATCTCCTCATTTACTCTCCTATGGCCTCTCCAGACGGGGTGATCCGAATGGACGAGGCTGTAATTCCAATCGAGTGTCACTACGGAAGGTCCGTCTGCATCTAACGCATGGCCATCGAGATGCCTGTGCATTAGCTTGTTAACTAAAATGCCTTTTTTTTTTTATGGCTTCTAGGAAGTACAGTTTGTCCAGTTCTTCACTCACGCCTACCTGGATCCCCTTCACCTCTACCCAAGCTGCAGTGGAAACCTTGGACTTTGGCTTGAGCATCATGACGAGTGGGTTTTGCTCAGACTTGATGTTTGTAACTCCAACTTGCTTATTTCCAATTGAACTTGTTTTGTTTGTTGTACAGGTGACTGGCTGTATGAGAGGAGCTCGAACGTGTTTTATCTTGGTCAGCCCATCAACATTGAAGCCTCTGTTAGGGTTGGTCATCACATGGGGCTCCGAGTCTTTGTCAGCAGCTGTGTGGCTACACTCTCCCCAGACAGAGACACTGTTCCCAGATACATTTTCATTGAAAATAATGGGTAAGCAATTGGAACACGAGTCAGCTGCGACCTAAAGGTTAAATGCCAGACGATACTATTCCATGACCCGACTTCTCTGAAATGTCCCGTAGGTGCTTGGTTGACTCCCAGCTTCAAGGCTCAAACTCGAAGTTCTTACCGAGGACGCAGGACGACAAGCTCCAACTGGTCATCGACGCCTTTAGGTTCCATCAGGAGGACAGGGGAGAGGTGCGGGGTCCATTTTAATTGGCTCATGGTTAAGTCAAAATAAGACTTATGCCTTTTATTTAAACACACCAATTCCTCTTCACAGCTCTACATCACATGTCACCTCAACGCTGTACCGCTCAACGATGCAGAGTCGCAAGATAAGGCATGCACCTTCATAAATGGAAGGCAAGTTCCCCTGCCCTTAATTTAAATGCACTGAGTTTTCCATTATAACAGTAAATGGGCAGGTATTCATGCTCTGAAAATGGCAATCAATTTTAGATGGCGGTCAGCTGACGGTAATGACTACTTGTGTGGATATTGTCAAAGCCAAAATGAAGTTGGACAAACCCACAGTATGCCTGGTAGCTATGGCACACTTGGTCCTCGTGGTTTTGGCAAGCCTGGGGTACCCGAAGCCCTCTGGAGGAGCGGACTGAAGGCCGACAAAGGTATACTGAATGTGTTTTTTGTTAAGTGTGTGATATGGACATCTTTTTATTGATATTATGTGGGGCCTTTGTTTCTTAGTATGGGAACAGGAGGCAAGTGTGGGTCCCATGCTGGTCTTACCTGCCAGGCAGAAAAGCGGGCCTTTACCTGTGGAAGAGCTCCCTCCCCTCCTCTCTAAAATCAGCAGACCAGCACTATATGGCAGCCAGTGGAGAAGTGGAATAAACTTCAAGACCGGTATAAGTTCAACTCTAATATCACATTAACAAATTGTGCATATTGGCTTTGTTAACTGGAATCCCCTTTCAGGCCCCCTTGACTCAGTACATGAAGATGGAGATTTCAGGCAGAGAGGACTTTTTGCTGTGAAAGGTATATAACTTTCATCAATGCAGTAAATGGCTTGGTAAGTGAGATCTCACTGCTAAATGGCATCTCCTCAGATCTGGAGAAGGGACTGCTGCCTACACCAGAACAGAGACTGGGGGACTTGACCACCAAGATGCTTCTGGCCAATGGCTCTCAACAGGATAAAGGAGACCGTTCCCACATGGATTTGGGCAAGAGTGGAACAGATTTAAAGGGTAAAAAGTGATCATGTGCCATACTGATTTAAGACAAAATATTTTGGATGTACAACTTTTTTTTTTTTTTTTTCTACCAATTGAAGGTGGGGCCACAGAAGATAAAGATGTGACACCTCTTGGTAATGCAACTCTTGGCATTACATTAAACTCGATGGCAGCACCTGACATGCTGTCACACAAGGCAGACATTCGCCCCACAGCAGCCCCCAGTGAAGTCCGCCACTCCACCCCTGTTCAGGTGGAGGACAATGCTGAGGAGGATGTGACTACACTGTCTAATACAACGGCTGCAGAATCTTCTCTTTCAGATAAAGAGAACCCCAAAAAATAAAACCTAAAACTTTATGCTTGTTGCTTCCTTGCTGTGTTTATAGATGAAACTAAACATTGGACACCAACTTACTGAAGTGTGCAGGATGCTCTGTAAAATGCAAAGTGTATGGAGAATCTCTTGACTTTCAATTTGAAGAGGGCACCTTGCTGGTACGAGATTTAGCAAAAGGGATGCAAACCCAGACTGAAGTGTATTTTGAAATAACTGCACAAGATGAGTCATTTATGAGTGAAAGACAAAACTGTCTTTAGGTGAATAACAACTTGAGCATTTCATCAAGGTGAGTTTGGTATTAAAAGGCCTTGATCAAGCAATAGTGCCAGGGTTTGGTTTTGTTACAAGAGTCCTGCATGTTTGTAAAACTGACATTTTGGCACACTCTGGCACCAGTAGTATTTCTACTGGTCTCTCAAAAGGCATCTACACCCTTAAGCTACCTTGATTTCTTGGCTGAAGATTTTGGTTGGTGTCTGACCAAGATGCTCAGTTAGGCCATATCACTCTACATGATTATTCTTGACAATGCATAACTACATGAAATGTCACATTTCTACACTTTGTGCAATTCCATAACTTTCCAAGACCTGGAAATCCATTTTCCACACTTTTCTAGACCCACATACATTTTCTTGCAGGTTTGTTACAAGGGACACAAAACAGGAAAACCATAATCTTCCATTAGGAGTGAAAGGGAGAAATGTCAAACAATTGTAATATTGCAAGAAAAACTGAAATTGCATCCCTGTTCCAGGGAAACTGTTCTAGACAAACAGAACGCATATTTGTTTAATGTCTAAAAAGTAAATTACATAATTGCCTGTCAGTCAGTCAAACCATGCTTCTCAGATATGACATGATTTTGGCATCAATAAGGTAAAATAGGACAACTTTTATAATCTAGTGATTGAAATATAAACCTGTAGGATTAAAGAATTTCCTGAAGTTGGTGAAAACTTCAGTCTTAGTACATAAGGAATTAAAAAAAAAAAAAAAAAAAAAAAAAAGCTCATGACATCTAGATGCCATGAGGTGATCATCAGTTGATGTGTAATGCTTGGGTGCAGAAGCTGTCCCAATTTCTTGTCTCATCCAAGTGACTCACTGGTACATGAGTGGTAGGGAGGTTGAGAAGGAAAGGACCACCTGTGCAAATTTTGGGGATTCGCCCATTCAGTGTTGTTTATAGAGCTTGGACCAATCGTGCTGATGTAGCTCAGTCCGTCCACAGCTTTTTCTAATTCCATCACATCAGACTTGATGAGTAATTACAACCAGCTGTCCTCTCCATGTGACTTGATAGGTCTGAAATGGAAAAGATTTGAGCTATTGGGGGATTGCTTTGTTTAGGTGTTGGCCCCTTATATTAAGAGAGATGTTGTGTCTTTTGCATCTGATTTGTAATTCAGTATCATTTTGATTTCTTAATCTGTCCTTAATCTTCTTACTTTTGGGGCTGGCTGGATGGAAAGGAAGTGTAGGAGGCTTTGTTGTGTATGAAAACCAGTCTCATTTCCAAAATCCTTTTCCTGATGTGCTTATGAAAAAACAACAGTACAATGGTGAGCGTGGACCACTCAGCCTTTCTGGCACTGCTGTTTTCATCTGTCTTTGGTGTTGCAAATACCATTCGAACTTTGAAAGACGGACCCATGATCGGGCCTGAAGGAAGGGAATATAAATCTGCTGCATTGAGACCTGATGTTACTGCCGAACATGTCAGCGGACCACCGTCCAGTGACGCCTCCACCATCCGTGTGCAATGCACTGACACAACAATGATCATAGTGATAAAGGCTGACCTGTATAATAATGGACACCATGTGTCTCCTGGACAGCTGTATTTGGGGCAAGCCATGCATTCAGAGAAAAGTCAGTGCCAAGCTGCTGCTGTTAGTGACACCGAATATGTCATTGAAGCTGGACTGCATGACTGCGGCTCAAATCTAACTGTAAGTTGTTGATGTTTGTTAGTGGCACGTTGAGGGATTTAGCTGTGGCCATTTAAGTTGAGTGCTTTTCAGAAAGTCATCAAATTTGTTGTTGTTTTTTAATCTTTTGTATTGAATCTTTAGGTGTCTGATGACTCTGTGGTCTACGCCAACAAGCTGATGTTCTCACCAGCTGACAGTTACCACGGCATTACAAGGTGGACCAACGCTGCAGTTCCTGTTTCCTGCCACTACAAAAGGTATGCAAATTTAAATATTTACCTTTTTTAAGGAGCAAATACCTTGCTGAATGTTTTATTATGATTATTGCATAAACACTAACTCAATTACTTACTGGCACAGGACCCACTTTGTGAGCACTAATGCTCAACAGCCAGCCTTGACCATCTATACATCTACAAAGTATTCGACCGAGCATGCTGGTTTCTCCCTAAAGCTGATGACCAGTAGGTGTGGACATTTGCTACCAGCTGTCTTTGATGGATCCTCTTGATAAGAGTGTATAGTAATGTCCATATCTATATGAAGATGACTGGAGAAGTGAGCTGGACTCCAGTGTCTTCTACCTGGGAGACGTCCTGCACCTTGAGGCTTCCTACAGTGGGTCTGATGCTGCACCCAGACAACTCTTCATCGACAGCTGTGTTGCCACTCTGAAGCCTGACGCTACATCAGTCCCCAGATACCGCTTCATTGAAAACCATGGGTATGAGTAGCTCTATACACACACACACAAATAATACAAATATATTTCTGAGTTTGAAAACGGACAAAAGCGTCTGCTGAATGACAAAATGTAATGTAAATGTAACGTTAATATTAAGATCTGAATGAAATGCGTCAACATAAATTAGTTATGCAAACAAATGTGGGACAAACAGCATATATTTTGTTTATATGTCTCTTGAACCATGTGTGATAGGTCATAAGCTATTTGGCAAACAAGGTTGAGTCTGACTCAGAGTTACAATACACCACTCTGAATTATCCAAGACCTGACAAATGTCATTTGTTTTTTGCATTATGTTGAAATGGTCCTGGCTATGGAGAGGAAATACGTCTCGCAGTTAAGTTTATCTGATGAACACCTGTAAACAGTTTTTACTTTTAAATGGTCACATATACAGTAAGAGCTGCACTCTTATATCTCTATGTTGGCAAACAGGCATTATGTCCCCATTCCCTGCTTGAATGCTCACATAGTACACTCAAAGAAGGATAACTGTTAGAAACTGCATGATTTTCAGAGACGGTTTAATATAACAAAAAATGCATATTTCAAATGCATGTAGCTGAAATGCCTCCCTTCACCGTGTGTGAGAATTTGATCTTCTTCGTCAGGTGCCTCACTGATGCAAAAGAGGAAGGATCAAATTCTCTGTTCCGATCCCAAACAAGGCTTGACGTGCTTCAACTGCAGCTCGATGCGTTCTTGTTCCACCAGGATCCAAGGGACTCGGTGAGCCACTCATGAGCCATGAGCATTATCAAGGAAAACGCTGGAAAAAAGTCCTAGGCTGTATAATTACATTTCTCTGGTTCCTTTTTTAGGTTTTTATCACATGCCAGCTGAAGGCTACATCTGAATTGTGGAGGAGCAGCCCCGTCAGCAAGGCCTGCAATTATGTAAATTCAAGGTTGTCTTATTTTACATTGACATTACTTAAATTTTTGTTTTTTGGTGAATATCTAATTTGGTGACTGAGACCATGCAAACACACGGCTCCCACCATTTTAGAAGGAAACATTTGTACAGATCTGGCAAGCAAGCCAATTTTTTTTTTTTAAATATGTATTTTAAAATTCTGAAAATAGACCTGGTTCAAATTGTAGCAGTAAATAATTCTTAGCATTTTCAAACAGCTAAGTAAGGAAGTAAGCAAAAATGTATTTATATAGCATATTTCATACACAGGGAAACTCAATGTGCTTCACATAAAAGCAAAAATTGAACATGGAAAACAGAAATAACATATATACAGTCACACATTGGAAGAAGGAAGGACAACAACAACTACTCATACGCTAGAGAACAGGAAGGTTTTGAGTCACCTTTTAAAAATGTGTATGATGGGGGCACATCTCAGGTCATCTGGGAGTCGATTCCAGCAACTGGGAGCAAAATGACCAAAAGCAGCTTCACCAGACTTTGATTTTGAGGGTTAGGGTTAGAGAGGCCTAGATGGCTCAAAACCAATAAGTAACTCAGAAATATGTTTTGGAGCAAGGTCATTTAGTTTATATACCAGAAGCAGAATTTTTAATTCAATCCTATGGCATACAGGAAGCCAGTGCAATGACCTTAGAATGGGTGTGTGTCAGAGAGTGTCAGATGGCTGAGGTTTACGCCATCAGAACAATGAAATCCATAGTCAGGTATGTTGTTAGTTACTGCAGAGTACTTTATATTAGATATTTTTATTGTCCTATGGCAAGAGGCCAGTTTGCACAGAGCCTGCGCTTCATCAGATGCCCTCTAGAGGGCGCGCCGTGGGCCTGCACAGGATCTGTGCTTACTGTAATATAGTGTATAATATAGTATAATATGTATAATATAGTATAATATAGTGCTGTTGTAAAATGAGTTCAAGGCATGGAAATCTGTTGAGGTGCATGCAAGAGACAGCCAAAGACAAACTGTGTAGAACTTCTCCCATCAATGTGATTTGATTTTTATTTATTTATTTTTTTAATAGGATCTGAGATTTAACAGTTCTTACAAAGAATGTTAAGTTTGTTTAAATATTTGCAGCTAAAGAAAGTTTAGATCTAGGGTGAACATTTGAATAGTTTAAACCCTGGCTGAGCTTTTTACTATTCAGTAACTTACAGGTGAGAAAAGGAAAGCTACCTTTAATCCCTTTTCACTGTCATGCATATACAGTATTTATTTGCTGCTAACAGTACAGTTATAGACAGTGTATTAAGGTGTATTGCTGAGAAGAAAGGTTGCAACCCGGAAGACCAGACTTATCTTTGAAGAAATGGAGAAGAGAGAGGGGGGGGGGGGAAAGTAATTTAAGTAAAATGAAAGGGTGTCACTATGCTGACCAGATCTGTAAATCTGTGGTGAAAGGGGAAAGAGTTCCCAAAATCAAGCAAAGGGTCAAAAGTAAACCAGGTTGATCACTGACTGGCTATTCCCAAATTTGCCATTGTTTCTCCACAATACTTAAAATGAGAGAATGGCCAACCAGAGAAACCATGGATTACAGGCCTGGTAATCAAATCTATTGGCAAATGGAAAACTACAGCACATGCTTCTTGCATGTAAGACAAAGTTGAGTAAAGCAAAGCAAGATGGCTTTTGTTACCTGATTTTAATGTGCTTCTCTCTTCAGATGGCAAAATGTGGACGGGAATGATGATGTGTGCAGGTGTTGTGAACGTGCCTGTTACAAAAGTTCTCCCAGATGGAACAGCAAGACTAGCCTGAGACGCCTGAGCCCTGAAGGTATGCTCTAGATCATATAGCTAAAGGGTCACAGCATGTAAGCAAGGTCTGTTTTGTTTCATCACTTGTAATGTTGTATAGCTTGTACTTGGATTAGACTGCTATGGTACTAACGTTTTGAATAATGTTTCAGATACCATGGTTTGCGGCATTGTGACTCTTGGCCCTGTGATGATTTTACCTAGAAAGTAGGCTAAACACACAGCACTGTGGACAATAAATAGCCAACAGTTTCACTAATGTTGTATTTTTCTTGGCATGGTGACATAAAAACAAACATAAGGAAAAAACAGCTTAGATACTGAATATGGTGTTTACACTTTTTGTCATGTACATTTCTTTTAACTATGTTATTCCACAATGATGTTGTATAGCAGTGGATCAATGTACTAGAAGTCCATAAGGGATTCCCCTTATTTATCTGGTGTACTCAGCAGAGCAACTGACAATCTGAAATGAATCAAAATCAGGTTTCAATCTGAGAAAAAGCAACACCTCAACTCTGGGTCAAGACCGGGTCGTCTACTACATCAAAACGACTCCTGACAGAGTTTGATTACAACCAAAGTTGGGAGTCTCTGGCAAAATAAGTAGTTTAATTTAACATTTATTTATTCCATTATTTTAATGCAAGTTAGCACAATGAGTGAAGGGATAAGGATGGTAATTGTCATCTGAAAAATGTTCTCATGACCTGGCACCCCCTTGAGGCAGATTTAGGTCCAGCTCAGAGGTTTGAACAGCATCTTGGACGGTTTTACACTGTTTTACAAAAGTGTGTGTGTGTGTGTGTGTGTGTGTGTGTGTGTGTATAATGTTGACTTGAATTTAAGGAAAGTCCAAAAGATCCCTGTAATAAACTCGATTAAATTACAGAAGAATGGAATTCACACTAAGTGCTGAGAGATTCACAGTAAATACTGCTTTTAATTAAATTATTTAGTTTAGACTGTAGGTATAAAACAGTATGTGCTAATGTGTTTTTTTTCTGTTATGGCTTTTCCCAAGTGAGAGCCTTTTTCTTTTGTGAACTGGACTACTTTTTAAAGCAAAATACACATTTTAAGTTTCATTAAGAGTGTAACAAATTCTGTCTTCCATCCTATTCTATATAATTGTATATAATTAATTATATATAATTTGAGAGCATAAACAACTAATGTATGTCCTGGTGAGATCCTATTTGGTTCATACTGCCTGATTAGTTTATAGATAGCCTAATTTTAAGTTGCCATTTGCCACATTTTTAAATGAAATGATCTTTACTGTAGATCCTATAGAAACTAAATTAGGGTCATTGAGATGGAATGAATAGAGAAGCTGTCATGACTCAAGAAGAGACACACCTTTTTACCTGGTAAATCCCTGAACCGGAGGAA
Source organism: Centroberyx gerrardi (assembly GCF_048128805.1). NCBI lineage: Eukaryota > Metazoa > Chordata > Actinopteri > Beryciformes > Berycidae > Centroberyx > Centroberyx gerrardi. Next base: position 15,905,660 of record NC_136003.1, on the reverse strand, counting down.
CGGAATGAGTGTCATTTTAGTGAACGTGTCAAATCAAGAAGAATGGATTTCACACAGTGCTGAGAAACTCACAGTAAACACTGTTTTAATATGATTATTGAAGTTCAGGGTATTGTAGGTCTAATATGTGCTAATGTGTTTTTTCTGTTGTCTGTTCCCGAGATCCTTTTTCTTTTGTGAATCAGACTACTTTTAAAGCAAAGTAACAATATTTTGTTAAAGTTACATTAAGGTGGTTGAGCATAGCATGTAATTCAGCCTTTGTAAATTATCTTCTAACTACAACTGATTTGGATCAAGCCAGGTTTTAAGCAGACTAGAACAGCATGAAATCTGCTTTGGGCCAGGTCCAAGTCTGTTTCCTTGAAGAGAAGATATTTCTTTGGACCCAAAACAATTGTAGTTCCACTGGCCCAAAAACATTTGATTATTGAAAAGCCTCTGTTAATTTTCTCACAGCACCATTTGTGGCCCCTGATATGAGATACAAAATCTTACAAAGCTTCCACCACAAATTGAATTACGTGACAACATGAATTGGACACGTCATTTTCACCTGATTCTCACATGAAAAGGTTGGCTAACAGTTACGTTTAGGCAAGTAAAACAACTTTGGTTAGGGTGAGCTTTAGCCAACTAAAACTTTGGTTAAGGTTAGCGTGAAGCTTTGGTCATGGTTAAATACAGTGGCAGCTGGTGGCATTCCTTCTAACTTTGATTTTTGATATTTTTCTCTTTGCATTTTCAGGTGATAATAAAGCAAAGTTGCTTTTAAAGAAGTAGTGATGATGAGGAAACTAAAGGATGTGAAGTGTCCACATCTGGCCCTCTATTCTATTCACTGAGTCCTGAGCTTTCTGCTACCTCGTCTGTGACAAGGGATGGAAGAGGGCTGGAGACCTCCTGTCCCTTTGGGTCTCTAGCTTATATTACAATATTGCATGGGTTCTGTCGTCTATCAGTGACACTCTGAAGATCAGGAAAACTTCCCATTCAGCTGGAAAATAATGTACTGTAACACTAGATGGTTTATTTCAGGTATAAATTTCAAAATGAAATGCATGCAAAACATGAGTCTGTGCTTGAGAACATGTCTTCCACCCTATTCTACTTTAGGATGATTCTGATTTGATTGCTTTCTCTTAAATTTCAATTCTGTTCAGTTTCTGTTTCTACGTGAATAGAGAAGCTGTCATAACTCACTCAGGTAAAACATCAGAGTAAATCACTGAATTGGAGGAACCCGAACAAGATGGGTGTCATTTTAGTGATCGAGTAACAAATCAAGAAGAATAGAAATCACAGTAAGTGCTGACAAAGTCACAGTAAATATTGTTTTAATTTAGTTATTGAAATTCGGGCTGCTGTAGATCTAATATGTGCATATGTTTTTTTGTTTTTTTCTTTTGTGGCTTTTCCCAAGCGAGGGCCTTTATCTTCTGTGAATGAGACTTTTAAAGCAACTGTTTTGGTTTAAGCAAAGATATTTAAGCGGATATTCCTGTCACCCAGGTAAAACATCAGATTAAAGCACTGAACCGGAGGAACCAGAACCAGAGGAATGTCATTAGATAAGTTATAGGGCTAGAAAGATGCTTTACGCTGCCCAGAACAACCAGAAAAGAAGACTTCCAGTTTGGGCATTTAGCCATCAAGATAAAAGCGTGAAAGTTTAAACATGTAGAAGATCTAAACTATTTTTTTTGTATTTAATTGTCTAAATGTTAGTGGGTTCTTAAAGTAGGCTACAGGTCTGTAGTGTGTTGACATATGTAGTGTTTAGTCTGTAGTGTTTTGACATACAGTATATCTTGTGCAGTAGCAATGAAAGGTGCCCTGTGTTTTGTATGGCTGCTGCACAGTGTAGTAGGCTAGGCTATATGTAGCCTTTATAGTTAAAAACAAATGTTATTAAACATTATGGTATTTTTTGTTATTTTTATGACAACAAATATTTATTTGTGTGTTTACTTATTGAGCATGACAATTGAATAAAAATAAATTGGTTTAAATCTATTTCTACACATTTACTTCCATGCTTTTATTTTGAAGGCTGAACGGCCAAACCGGAAGTCAAACTTTCTGGTTACTCTGGCGAGAGTAGTTTTTGGGCAAGTGGGTGGTGACGTAAACCTGAAATGAGAACAGAGCAAGAGGAAAAAGTGTCTCTTTCCTTGGCTGTTTCTATGATTTGTGTCAGTTTATTGCCTTGTCATACAGTCAAGTTTGTCTGTATACGACATTTTAGGTTCTGCCTGCCCTAAAATTTGATATGTCTATGCAACGTTATGTATTCTGTATTGACATGCTTCACCAATTGATTGTATTCAGCGAGTGTTTTATTTAACTTTTATTGCAGGTACCCATTTGCCTTGTTACACTGATTTCTTTGGCTTGTTGATTTTGTCTCAAAAGTTCTTGGTAAGTGATTATATTGCTAAAGTGTCATTGCTAGTGTCATGAAAAATGTCACAAAAAATATTAATCAAAAGCTGTCCTTTACACAACTAGTACTTGATCAAAACTGTACTCCATGAACCTAAAATAAAAATTACTATATTAAAAGGATTTTGCATTTTTGACAATGAAAAATTTTGCTTTGATTTTGCTCAAAATTCCTGCCAAAATAAACAGTGTAATTGACACCCAGTCTTTGAATCTTAAAAAGATAAAGTGTGCTGAACCTTTTTTGCTTTTGTGAAAGGTCACCGGTAGAGACAAGGAAGGACTGATCAGCAGTGATATATGAAATACTGAAACAGTGCTCCACAAAGTAAGTGTGATAGCCTATTTTGTCGGGTTTGCACACCCATTTAAATAAGGTCATGCTTGTCAATGATTAACAAAGGCAAAGAGCACAGTTCAACAAATATGATTGTTGTTCCTCTGTCATTTACTGTCCTTAGAAACATTCAGACAAAAATGGAACGCAGCTCCTCAGAGATGGGTGAGTATTAAATATCAAATAAGTGCATGGTATCAGTTACAGGCACAGAAAATAGCCGACAGTCTCTTGTCCAGTCAGTCTTGGGACAATGGGACAGTGAGAGCACCTCTGTCTAAGGCCTGTAAAATAATGGGATAAAAAAAAAAAAAGCCTATACCACTAGTACTACTACTTTGTGTTGTATGTTTCCATATGCTGCCATCACAAAACACATTTAGTGTGACACATTCTATCAAAAATGTACTTTTATCATACTGTGATGGTATTACAATATTACAAGATATTACGCGATCAGACTGTGATAGCATTCATTTGGTGTCAGGGTAACAAGCAAACCCTTGCCTTATCATCATTATGCTCTGCAGTTGCAGGTTCACTGTTATATAGTAATTTCACAGTTGGACTGATGTTAGTGTAATATAGAAATTAAGAAATTTGAAGTTAGTGAAACGTATTTATCCTAACACTGTGAAATGTTTTCAGCATGGCCTCATTTTGGAGGAGGGCTGATGAACAAAAAAATAGATCAAGTTTGTCAAGGAATGTGATAATTCATTAGGAGGTAAGCAGGAAGTAGAACGGGTTACCAATAGGCAGGTGGCCGCTGTATCCTGTCTTCTGTAATGGTTAAGTTTGATTGAACAAATAAAGACAAGCTATGATCAAGCTCTTTATTTGACAAAGTTAAGCAGAGCGTTAAAGCATTACAACACAATTCAGACTGACATTTACAAGTGCGCTAGCACTTTATAGGTGCTAAGGTGGAAGGGTGGGTGGAGGTTATGCATGATTATAGTGAGTGAAACTACGCTGACTTTAAAAAATCCACCTGTTAACACCAAAGTGCTGTGGTAGCACAGTGTTGTTGTAACTAGAATTGCTGAACAAAAGTGCATTTAATTCATGCACTTGTAGTTACAAAATCACAAGCTACTTCCTGGTATGTGAATTTCCACGGTCTGCAATGAGGACACAATTTTTATTTTTTACTTGTGCTGTGTGTGACATAAGCAGATGGTGGTCAGAGTTGGTGGTCGACTGCTGAAATGGAAGGGGACAAGGAGCAGTACTTGCTTTATTTCAGTAGTTTAGAAGCCAAAGTTCGAGAGAGGTTTGGTTTTATTTTCTGATATCCATTATTTATTGTTGGGGCCCAGTCTACATCATCCATGTCATACAGCGCTCTTGGACAGCCTAAAGAATCAAGTCTGAGCTGACCGTAAAGCAAATGAAACAACACAATATTACTTACCTAGTTAGGAATATAAATCTATCAAGAGGGTAAATAAAAATGCATTCAGCCACAGGGATTGCAAAACACTGATTTTAGCAAAATGACAATGCTTATGAGCATATCAACAACTAGCAACTGTGATACAACAAAGCATGACACATAATATCCTACTGCTGTGCCCTTGCGGGGAAACAAGACTACAACTAAAAACTTCTAACATTACAGAATAAAGTATAACACAAACCTCTCACAAAGTGGTCGCTGCATACATGGGCATGTTTAGATTCTGCTCCTCTACAGGCAAGACGCGAGTTTGTCAGCTGTTTCTCCAGATGATTTTTGGAGGTTGTCTGGCATTTTTTCCCCTTGTGCAGAGTTACTTTTGGTACTCGATAAAAACTCTTGTTTCTCTCTCGGTTAGATTGGTTTGAACAACCATAACCAATATGGCATTTTAATTATGAATATAACTCCACTCCAGTGCACACGTGTTGACTTGTTTACCTGACCACCATCAACTGTTCACACTACAGAAGCAGAGTCTCGGCACAACGGACGTGACATCATGTGAAAACAACGTATTTCGTTTTTAATGCTGGTTGGTACCAGCAGTTGTTTGCTATGGTGGTGTATCTCAAATAGTGTGTACAGGAAAACAGCCAGAGATGCACTAAATTGCCACTTGCTGACACTTAATTTTACCGTTATTTTTTTTCACAGGATGGCATGGACTGCCCTATGGCCAATGGACAGAATCTCATGTGAGCTCCTGGTTGAGATCCATTGGAATAAAAGAAAACTACATACAGAAACTGGAGGAGGAGGAGGTTACAGGACCCGTTCTAATGAGTCTACAAAGGAAATACTTTAGCACTACAATTGGAATGAAAGGTGGTCAAATTGAACATCTACTAAAGAAAAGAGATGAACTTCAGTCGGAACCAAATAAACTGCAAAAAGAAAGTAGTTCATATGTTAAAACTAGAGATGACAAAGAACAAAAAAACATGGAAGTTTTCAGACAAGAACCAAAACCTAATTCACAGAAACTTTGTGAAGGAATGGAAAAGAAGAATATTCATATGGATTGTAATGACAATTTGGCTTCAACAGGAGTATCTCCACCTTTCTGTGACTACCGGAAATTTGATGAGCATGAACAAGACTTCAGATATGTCAAGCACAACGTGCTACCTCCAGAGACTGGAATTGAAAACATGATTGTTCCATGCCATGAATATAAGTCACTGGAGATCGCACACAAGTTAGACTCAAAAAGGCTTCAAACAAAAGTAGCAAGTGAGGTATTAAGATTTGCATGTGCATGCATGAATATGCGAACCAATGGGACAATTCATTTTGGGATTATGGATAAAATCAGAGGTAACCACCAGCATGGCGAAATCATAGGGATACCTGTAAAAAATCAGGAGGATTTTGTGAACACATTGGACTACATTGAAAAATGCTTCAAAGGATCAAATCAACAATGTGATGCCAGGAGTTGCATGAGGAACCCAAGATTCATTCAGGTGCTTGACAAGGACGCCAAGGAGAAAACATGGGTCATTGAATATGATGTTGTCCCGAAAGCAAGTATTGTAAAAAATAAGCTTTACAGTGTCGGTGTTCCAAAATTCTCTGAGAAGGACAACAAAGTCAAATTTGAAGAGAAAGTCCCCTATCACAGAGTAGAGGCTAACACACCACGCATAAATCCAGGTGACTATGTTGATTTCATCCGAGAACTGAGAAAGACAGACCAACAGAGAAAGGAGGTAGAGCCTTCTAGTCGTGCATCAACCTTATATCTTTTTTTTTTAATGTATTTGTTTTTTATTCAGATTTTTACTAAGACGTTCTTAAAACAAAACAAAAAAAAAACAAAGGAGAAAAAAATAAGAAAAAAGGCATTATTAATTAGGCATTAAGCATTAAGTACAATGACAATATCAGAAACAGAAACAAAACAAAAACACAAATATACAGGTACAGCTAATACAAATAGTTTTTTGTCTGAAGTTTTTTTTTTTTTAAGTGTAGCTATATATAGTCAATGTGTATTCAACCTCTTTCAGCCTCTATCCTCCTTCCAGGCGAGCCCTACTGTCAAAACGCGCGTTTGTTCAGGACTGAGATATTTTAAAAAGGGATCCCAATATTTGCAGAAAATTAAAAGTTTGTCTTTGAGAGTGAGAGATGCAGAAAAAGCTTTGTTGGGAATTAAACCCTTAATAACTTGATTCCACTGACTAACTGAAGTTCCTTTGTCGGTTATCCATAATAATAAGATGCATTTGCGAGCACAATGTAAAAGTATTTCTAGTAAGTATGCCCAGTGAAAATCAGGGGGGAGCTCTTCTCTAATTCCAAGTATACATGCCTTCAGACTGAAAATACTACCAATCTCCTGTAAAACTTTGACCAGAAGTCCTGAATTATAGCACAGTTCCATGGGCAGTGTTGCCCGTAGGCGTGAGTGTGTTTGTGTGTAGTATGGTATATGACATAGTGTATGATGTATAGTATGTATATGATCTAGTAAATGGTGTATATGATGTGTATACATATATGTATACAATGTAGTATGGTGTATATGATAGTATGTCAAGCCCTTAGTATGGAATCAGATCAGTCTCAATAGGAATGAATGCACACAGAAGGATTCACAAATGTATTTCGGGATTTATATAAATGTAAAAAAAATCCACATATAAAAAAATAAGGTTCACAAATGTATTTCTGATGCACACACAAATATTTCTTGTTTTAAATAAATGTAGTTGAAATCCACAATATGTATTTAAAAGTATTTGCAATTTTCATCAAAAACATATTTGGATGTTGTTACATTTATATACAAACTGTTGAATCTGCATTTACAAACTGCTTGTCATTTGTGAACTTCACTGCATTTGTGTGTGGGTGTTTTGAGACTCCCCTGCCGCGGCTCGATTCACTATCATTTCCAGTCACATTGACCCCTCAAAGCATTTTGAGTTTAATACACTGTTGGAAAGAGGAGAATTTAAGCTTTCTGGTGATATCAAAACTATCTTTGTACTCCAAAGATTGAGCGAGATGCACCCCTTGATGTCTTGACTGTTTCCAAACTATGTTTTTGAGAAAAAGGGCCTCAAAGTTTGAAGTCAATTCTGAGACATTTATTCAAATAAAGAAATCATTCACACACACAGGCTGAGATGCCTGACAACTACGTTTTCCCGCGGATGAAACAATAATTTTGATTAGACAATAAAGTGAACGATGGTCAACCTGTTACTATGCAGATGTTCATTCATAATTTTAAGGGACACATAGTAAGGGAGAGAGGGACGGGGAGAAGTGTTGCCAGGTTCTTAGCGACAAAACCCTCCCAGTGCCAATTAAACCCAACCCATAAACAGCCCAATGATCAATGAAATTAGTCCAAAATAACAAACCAATAACAAAACTCCACAATACAACCCTGACAAACTTAATAAACAGCGTTTTAAGTCCTACAGCATTTATAACATTTCCAAGTACATTAAAAACGGCAAACCCGGCAAAATGAGGAATGCGAGCTTTGTTGACAAACTAAGCTAGTAGTTCTGCTTGTCACCCTACCTTTATGAGCTTCAAAACTATATTTAGCGTTTGAATTTCACAATAATCTTTACACAGAATGAAAGCCAAGGCTTTATTTTATTAAAATCTGATGAAACCCCAAAAATCGATCTTTTCTCATAAAATCACGTTTATCCACAAATGCGCCGTTGCGACTTCCGACTGAAAATGATAGAACGTGTCACAAATGCATTTTTTTCAACAGGGAATTATCTGTAGCCAATCAGATGTCTCCTTCCTTTTCAGCCAATCACATGAGCGTAGATTCGAGGGTATGATTTGCGTTACGGCGTTACATCTGCGCAGTCTGCAATTCTGATTAGAGTGAGACAGAACATGTAAAACCGTACATTTTTGAGGCGGAATCCGTCAACCGAACAAGAGGAGGCAACTGCCGAAGTTTTACAGACACGGTTACAGCAGGATGTCTCTGACTGGTATGTTGAAATATCAGTGTGTTGTTCGTACCTCCTCACCATCCGTGTGTATGTAGTTGCGTCGGCTATGTGGTCTTTCTGGATAGCCATAGCGAACAAATTTGTATTCCATAAAAACAATATCTAACGTTACCTGCCGGAGTGTCTAGCATGGTAACTATACCATATGGTTTGTTTGATTCATTTTTAGCCTGACGTTCACCGGTGCCGGTGGTTTGAGGCTGTCTAGTAAACTCGTCAGCACAGTAGGTGTCGGTAGCTTTTTGCTGGCTAATTTGATAGCTGCTGTAATGTTATTCCATGAAGTGTCTTACAATTGCCGTTGTACTGGCTAGCAATAGGAAACAACTCCACACCAGACATTATGTAGTTATTACGTTCAAATACATCAAATTGATGTGAAGACGCAAAAGAAGAACCCATCTGCAGGGGATACAAATATTGTCACGACACCGGCAAACATATGGTTATGTCCCATGCTATCTACCATTTGGACATATGACTGTCCGAATTTATGCCAGTGTTATTCAACTACAGCTCAACAGTTTTAGAGCTGTAGCTGAAATATTCAAAAACTGCATCTCATGGAGGCCTGCTGGTCATTCCCCCTGTACATAATATCTTACCTCTTTTAGAGTTGACACCTTTATTGTTTATGTCATATGTTACATTAGTTTGTACAGTACTCACATCTGCTCTAAATTGTCTGTGCTAAATGATAAACATATAATATAAACGTCATTGTCAGTGTAATGTTCTTATAAAGCTAGCAAAATTCAATAACAGTTACCCTTTCTCATTCCTTAGGTTGCCAGAAGAAAGAATCAGCTTCAGGATCCACCTACATGCATGTTGATCATCCTGGTCTGGAGCCTGTATGTTTGAATGTGTTCTCACTATAGAATGCAATGAACATTTATAAAGCAGACTATGGGCCCTTACAGCATAGAGGTATAGAGCAGCAAGTTTCTTTTATGCATTCTGTGCATGAATTGATTTGCCAAATAATATGGCCAACATGTGACTTTGGATAATACTGTACATGACAATACATTTTATTATTAGTATTGTTATACTTTATTACACATCCATGTAGAAAAAACTGTAGCACACCTAAAAGTCTTTTAGTGACGGGGGCATTGGACAAAAGTTACTGAATAAGTAATATAATCCCACACACCATCTACACTTCCATGGTGCTTTATTACATTTCAGTCATTGAAATGTAATAAAGCACCATGTAAGTGTAGACAGTGTGTGGGGGGTTATATATTTTTTCCCTTTACACACCCATGTAAATTAAACGTGAAACCAAAAAGTAACCACTACACTGACTGTTCATACAGAATACAATTATTTTATTATAGAAAAGGCATTAAAAAGGCACATGTAGAAACATAACACTGCTTATGCAGGACCATAATGGGGTGCTGTTATGTTACAAAATCTATATCTGTGAGTGTACACAGGGGAGTGTTCCACTGTAGCAGTTACTGCAGTGTAGTAAAGTAGTGCAGTATCAATCACCAAAATGATTTATAATTTGATGTTTTCAGTTATGTTATGTATTCGTGAAACACACCCAACTACAACCTGACCTCATGCCAGATAACCAAAACAACAAAAGAAGAGACTAAGTATTCAAATGAAATATATTGACAGTATGTGTACTGCCTCTTGATTGAACCGAGACACGTGGCTGCAATGACGTCCTCCTTGGCTGGCCTGTCAGACTGGGTGCACGGGTCTTCTGGGATGGGGATCTACAAAACCTGGCTCACATAAGGTGCAGGGTCCTGGAACAGGTGATCAAAGATGAGGTCCATCAACTCTTAGACGTAATCTGCGGAGTAACAGAAACACAGAAATCATCAGTTCCATTACAAGAGTGTACATCACATACTAGTGTGTAGCAAATTTGCAATTTTCATTTATAGATTACTTTATACTATAGTTTATACTTTATGACATTTGTATATTTATTGAATTTTCATATTTACAAAGTTTTGTGTGTGCAACAAAAATGTGTGTTGGTAAATATACTGAAAGTTGGCTCAGGGGGTCGGCTAAGCAGGCCCAGGGTCCTCCTCATCCTCTTCCTCCTCTGTTAGGTCAAGACGGGTCTCCTGGATGGTCTCTTGATAGGTGGGGAGGTCAGGCTAGGTTGTGGAGGAACAAAGGGGACAGCTGAAGATCCAACTCTGAAATCTCTGCATCTCTGCAATCCAAAACTACATTACCACAAACTACAGCCTTAATAATTACTATGTAGTTGATTCTAAATGTCTCCAAGCTACTTAGCTTGCCAATTTACCAACCTCGCGTTGGTAACGTAGTTATTCAGGAATTGCTGATCAGTTCAAACTTAACATTAACATTAGCTAGAGAGTGAATAAAATTGCCTTTTAAAATATTCTTAAATTGTCAGGTTGTGTGCTGTCATCTTAGCCAGCAGCTAACAAACAGTCATTGTCCGATCCATGTTTGTCATGTTTTATTTATTTATCCCCTAGGAGCTAAGTAACGTTAGCCATGTTTATTTACTGATGCTCTAACTATTGTAGCTAGCTAAATCCATTAGTCATCTCATTATAGTCAGTCCATGAGTCAGTCAGTACTGTACCTAACAGCTGGCTAAAGTCAGCTAACGTTGTATAGCGAATCAAAACTGCCAAGTGGTCAATGTGTGCAGTCCGATCTCGCAAGCTAGTTACCTATTTACTTATTATGGTTTGCTAGCAACTTATTTTATTGCATATATTTAAACAGGTAAGCTATTTGCAAGTAAGTTACCGGTAAGGTTATGATGTCTATTATGGCTAGATAGCTAATGATCCTAGGTTGTCTATTAGCATTATATAGCTAACTTGTTAGCTAACGCTAGTGTTAAATGCCACATCACTAATGTAGCAAGCATTCATAACTCAAACATATTTAATCATGCACGACAAGAGTTATCACTTACACTTGCTTGGAGCGCCACTACCAGACGCCATGTTGAGGTTGACCTCTGACCTCCGGGCAGCTCTATGCGAATTGCAGATTGCGCAGATGTAATGCAAATCACACCCTCTAATCTACGCTCATGTGATTGGCTGAAAAGGAAGGAGACCCCTGCTACCGGTCACATTCAACCATGCATTCAACCCGCTGATGACAGAAATAGACTGAATGCTGCACCCGATATGCGCGTTGCGCTCTCCTCTTGTACACCGGACTGGAATGCAATACTAAAAAGCAAGCAGGCCCACCTATCACATTAGCAAGGTAAATAGCACATAATGGGCCTAATGAGATTTGACGTGGAATAGACCTGATGTGGTTAACGAATTGATTGTTGACTGTTCGAATTGATTGATTGACTGTTTGATAACAATAGCTGCACTTAAACACAAGCCTACTTGTTCTGATAATAGGCATGAGCATTTCAAAAAACTTTCAACAAGAAACATGTTTTTGATAGTACTGAATGTTCGTATTGTTCTGATAATTGTACTTATAACATTGATTTTATTTTATTTTATTTGGATCTCTTTTAGCCTATTGGCTAATCTTCCAAGAGTCCACATTAAAAACATTTAAGCATACAATAATTCATATTATACAACACATAATTATTGACACACATATATCATATACATACATGCATGACACCTATAACCTACATACATTGACACTTATCCCGTATGGACCTACATATATACACATATTAATCTACATGTGTTCACTCTACAAACCTACTGACAGTGCAATACAATAGTGTGATAACTACATTTAAATCTTGAAATCTTGCAATCAACAATCCAGCTGCCGTACTGTTGTTGAGTGAGTTATTGTAATGAATTCCATAATTTAACAGTTCTGAAAATAAAAGTCCGTCTTCCCATTTCAGTTTTTATTTTTGGTAGTACATAATGATTTTTATCTCTTATTCTTATGTTAACTTGATGTTTATCACGTACTAATAGCAGTTTGTCCTTAATACTAACTGGCTTTTTAAACTTTTGAATTTTTGAAATTAGTGCAATAGAATGTTGTCTCACATGCTCTACTACTGTGGGCCATCCCAGTGTAATATGTGGTTCACTCACTCCTTTTTCAAACCCACACCTTAAGACCATTCTTGCTGCCTTGTTAAGTGTGATCTGCAGTCTCCTCATATCTCTCTGAGCTGCATTGCCCCACACTGCACAGCAATAATTAATGTGACTGTAGATTAGACTATGAGATATTACCTTTAGAATGTCTTTAGATAAAAACTTTGCAATTCGTCCAACCATTCCTGCCATTTTCATCACTCTTTTAGAAAGATCTGTAATATGAGCCGTCCATGAGAGATTGTTTTGTATTTTAACTCCCAATAATTTGACTTCTGTAACCTCTTTAATTTGAACACTGCCATATGTTAAATACCATGGCTTCAATTTCTTCCTCTTTCTTGTAGTACATATAATCATATTTTTCATTTTATTTACATTTAATGCCAATTTATTGTTTTCCACCCATTTGATGACACATTTAAAATCATTTGATAAATATTCATGCAACTGAGTTTGTGAATCTGCCACTGCAGTGATGGTTGTATCATCTGCAAACATATGTGCATTTGAGTTGGCTAACACTAAGGGAAGATCATTTGTGTATATAATAAATAACAATGGTCCGAGGCAACTCCCTTGTGGGATGCCACAGGTAATCATACGTGGAGAAGAAAAGGAGCCATTAACATAAATAGATTGCTTTCTACCGTTTAAATAAGATTTCATCCAATTAATAGCATTCTTACTGAAGCCATAATTAATTAATTTTTTAAGTAGAATTGTGTGATCTATCAAATCGAACGCTGCAGTGAAATCAAGAAGAAGTAACGACACAAGTTTACTTTGATCCAGGGCACTTAGCCACTCATCCGTCATATGTAACAGAGCGGTTTCAGTAGAATGATTTTTACGATATGCATGTTGAGCATGGGTTAGAAGGTTATTAGTTTCCATATATTTCCAAATGTGATCACTTACTACTCTTTCCAAAATTTTGCTTAAGGAGGAGAGTAAGCTAATTGGGCGACTGTTGGGTGCAGTAAAAGCTATTTTAGCATCCTTAGGAATGGGGCAGATTTTTGCATGTTTCCATTCTGTGGGAAACTTTCCTTGTTGCAAAGAAAGATCAAATAGATACTTTACAGGTCTAGCAATATATGGGGCTGCAGATTTCAACAATTTGTTGTCAATATGATCGTACCCTGGGGATTTATTATCAGGAAGTGAAATCAAGATTTTCTCAATGTCATCTAATGATATATCTGGTAATACAAAACTGAAATTTTTCCCCTTCATAATCTTTTTGTCTACTTCACCTACCAGTAATTCATTTGAGGCATTGTTATTCATATTGGACCTGAGATCATTTATCTTTGATTCAAAATAGTCAGCAAAGTAATTGGCAATGTCTACTGGTTTTGTTCTAATCTTTCCATCAACCTCCACACTAACAGGACTTGTACTATTTGACCTACCAAGCAAACCATTCACTGTATGCCATATCTGTTTTGAATTGTTTCTGCATCCCTCAAAAGCTGTTTTATAATATAGGGTCTTTTTCTGACGATTCAATTTTACAACAAAATTTCTGCATTTTCTATATAGCATAATATCTGAATCTAATCTTGACCTAGATGCTACAGCTTTTGCCTCAACCCTCTGAGATATTGCTTCTCTTAGTTGTTGGTCAATCCAGGGGGATGATTTGGCTTTAATTGTACTTTTCCTTATAGGAGCATGGTACTCAACAACATCAGTAAACAATTTCGTAAAACAATCAACAGCACAATCCAAATCATCCTCAAGATACACAAGGTCCCATGGAACAGCGGCCAAATCTGTCTGGTAGTCTTCTAAGTTAAAATTTTTAAAACTCCGTCTTATAGTCACTCTAGGAGGTCTTTTTGGCACTTTGGTGTATTTAGTAATGCACACAATATTATGATCTGTCCACGATAACGGGACAGATTTAACATTTGAGCATTTATTCGGAGCATTACAGAATATCAGATCAATAATACTTTCAGTTCTGTGCCCAAATTTGTTTCTTGAGGACCTTGTGATATCCTGTACCATTTGAAATAAATTACGACTCTCTATATATTGAGTAAACTTAGTCTTGTTCCCATCAGAGTGACTACTTTTCCAGTCAATGTTATAGTCCCCAAGCATAAATAATTCCTTCCTTTCATCCAGAGCAAGATCAATACTTTCACATATTTTATCCAGGTATAATGTGTTTGATTCTGGGGGCCTATAAACACATCCAATTAACGTTGGTTGTTGGAAAGGGAGGTGAATTTGAATCCACAGGATCTCTAGTCCATTCACACATAGATCATCCTGCACTTTGAACAGCAGATGCTCTTGAATATATAGGGCAACACCTCCTCCTCTTCTGTTCCTGTCCTTCCTTATAATATTGTATCCTTTCAAATCAATTTGTCCATTTGTTATGGTTTGGTCAAGATGAGTCTCAGTAATAGCAAGCACATGCAGATTATTCTTCTGGACAACATTTAGTATCTCATCCACCTTATTTACCAAACTGTTCACATTCACATGAGCGATATGTAAACCTTTCTTTGACAAGTGTAAATTAATAGAGTCAGTATGACTAGGTCGCGTTTTCATTCTAAAAGATAAAACATTGAATCTAATATGAAAGGCTAGCGTACATTCTGTTTGTTTTACTGATGAGAGGAAAAAAACGAGAGCCTGTTAACTCCGCCTAAATGCATTTAATTTGTCTCATTTATAAAGTATTTAAAATGTGTATATTGTTTTACTGATGAGAGGAAAAAAACGAGAGCCTGTTAACTCCGCCTAAATGCACTTATTTTGTCTAATTTACCGGTATAAAGTTAAAATGTGTATATTGTTTTACTGATGAGAGGAAATAAAAACAATGAGATAGCCTGTTAACTCCGCCTAAATGCATTTATTTGGTCTCATTTATGAAGTATTTAACATGTGTAGGCTATATGTTTTCAATAACACGTGCATAAAACAAAGTTGTGATTTATCAAACGTATATCTTATCGAAATGGCTGGTTTACCTATTCAAGATAATATAAGGTGATGGCAGTAAAAATGGTCAGGAACGTTCATTTATGCACAAATTCGCTCTTCTCACGATTTATAGATAAGGCCTATTGTGAATTGGGTCGCAATGGTTTGTCATTTTTAAAAAGTGGGTCCCCAGAAAAAAAGTTTGGGAAACACTGGTCTAAAAGCACCAAATTTGGCCCAGATGTAGCCCAGGGCATGCTCTAATGATTTAGCGAGAGCGCCCATGCCGGCGACCAAGGAGGCGACCCCCGGGGTCGCCATGGCGACCAAATCCAATATGGCCTCCGCCCGAAAACGGTTTCGGCTATAACTGTTGGACCCAGATGAGCTACAAATGCAAACTTGGTGTCTATTTTATGTTTTTTGACCATTAGAAACACGTTGGAATGCTTATCTTTACGATCGGGTGTGTCTGGACCCCTAATTTGCATATTTCCAAGATGGCGGCTACCCGAAAATGAGTTTTACCATAACTTTTGACTCTTTTGGCAAACTTGGTGTCTATTTTATGCTTTTTGAGCATTAGAAACACATTGGAATACTCAGATTTTCGATTGAATCTATCTAGAGCACTCTAATTTGCATATTACCAATATGGTCGCTATCCCAAAAATTTAATTTAACATACATTTTCACCCAGATTGAGTGCAGAGTTGTAGGAACGAGGTAAGATCAAACTGGTGAAAATAAACAACCTATGTATCTTACAGATGTCATTTTTATTGAAACAATTATAAAAAATAGAAGAGTAGAACCCATTCATAGTGATACAGCTAACAGCCAGTATGTGCATCAATACTCAGCATAAAATTGAAATGCTATCAATACTGACCAAAGGTGTTTAGAATTTGAACAAAATAATAAATAACAGAAACAAAAGAACAACAGAACAAAATAATAAAAGTGCTAGGTGCCTATATGTACAAGTGAGTAGTACTTATGTCCATGGGGAGGGGGGGGTAGGTTGGATGTGCTCAGTCCTTTTGATTTACCAGGGTGGCTGCTTTTGGTGACGAGTGTTTTTTCTTTATATCCTAATCACACAACCAGATTACTCAAATATCGTCGTCTCGACCCTCATTGTTGGTACAGGCACCCTCGCATCCACATATCGAGGTGCAACGGACTCCAGCTTTACAGCATTTGCAGCGCCCACTACATGACTTTTTGCAGCTGCAGCGGAAGAGGATGGCGCTCGACTAAGGGGAGTCTCAAAACACCCACACACAAATGCAGTGAAGTTCACAAATGACAAGCAGTTTGTAAATGCAGATTCAACAGTTTGTATATAAATGTAACAACATCCAAATATGTTTTTGATGAAAATTGCAAATACTTTTAAATACATATATTTGTGGATTTTAACTACATTTACTTAAAACAGGAAATATTTGTGTGCATCAGAAATACATTTGTGAACCTTATTTTTTTATATGTGGATTTGTTTTTACATTTATATAAATCCCGAAATACATTTGTGAATCCTTCTGTGTGCATTCATTCCTATTGAGACTGATCTGACTCCGTACCTTTGAAACTTGACTGTGATTAAGGGCTATATAAATAAACAAGACTAAACTAGACTAGGACTAGGCATGTCTGTGTTTGAGAACATGTCTTCCATCCTAGTGTGGAAACTGAGCAGAGAATAGAAACTTAAGAGAAAGCAATCAAATAAGAAGCATCCACTACTTTTGGGATGATTCTGATTAAATTGCTTTCTCTTAAGTTTCGATCCTCTGCTCAGTTTCCACACTTGAGTTTCCATTGCTTAACGGATATGGCTTAACCCATGATGTGACAACTATAATTTCAGAGCATAAACAACTAATGCATGTTCTGGTGAGATCCTACATCTGGTTGGTATAGCCTGATTAGTTTGTAGAAAGCCTAATATAAAGTTGCCCATTGTCACATTTCTAAGTGAAATGATGCTTATACTGTATGCTACAGAAACTAAGTTAGTGCCATTGAGACGGAGAGAATAGAAAAGCTCTCATAACTCAGGAAGAGACACGCCCAGATAAAACTGTGTGCAACTGGAGTGAACTGGAGGAGAGTGCCATTTCAGTGAACGAGTAACAAACCAAGAAGAATGGAATTCACAGTAAGTGCTGAGAAATTCACAGTAAATACTGTTTTAATGTGATTATTGAAGTTCAGGGTACTACAGGTCTAGCATGTGCTAATGTGTGGTTGGTTGTTTTTTTTTTTTGTTGTGGCTTTTTCCAAGTGAGACCCTTTTTCTTATGTGTATGAGACTACTTTTAAAGCAAAGTTTTGGTGATATCTGCAATGGGCCAGGTCCAAGTGTATTTCCTTGGAGAGAAGACATCCATCTTGATTTTATCTCTGTCCAGTTTTTTACATTGTTGCTGGTCCTTTATTTTGTGAGGCACTTTGTAACCCCAGTTTTGAAAGGTTCTAAATAGCACAATTTTTGGCCCTGATATGAGATTTAAAACCTTATTAAGCCAGGCTGGAACCAATGCTATCTAGCTGTGCTGTTTAGTGTTTAGACTAGAAACCGTTTGTTTTGAAAATATGAGCTACAGAACAGGAGAACAAGGGTGAAAGACTGTACTGTAAAAAGTGTCTCTTTTCTTGGCAGTTAAAAATGCACCATGATCACGTAGCCTATATGTGTCAGTTTATTGCTTTAACTGTCCAAAGTTTATGTCTGTATGACGTTTTAGGTTCTGCCTACCCTATAATTTGATATGTTTATGTAATGTTATGTATTCTTTATCAGTTGGCTTCACAGATTAATTGTATTCAGACAGCATTTTTGTAACTTGTATTGCAGGAAACCCATTTGCCTTGTACTGGGATTTCTTTGGCTTGTTGATCTTGTCTCAACAGATGTTCTTGGTAAGTGAATTCCGTTACTACTTGATGAATGGTGAATTCTTGATGAATACTTGATGAAAACTATACTCCATGAACCACAAAGAAAATGGCAATATTAAAATGATTTTGCATTTTTGACAATAAAAATATAACAACATAAAAAAAACATTCTAAACATTTTGCTCAAAATCTTAAATTTTTGCCAAAAAAAAACCCTGCCATTGACACTCAGTCTTGGACAATCTATAACTGTATCTGTATTTATGCTGGAGGACTGCTTAGTTCATGAGCCCTGAATCTCCTATAAATTCATGAATTAAGCACAATGGACATTGTGTAAGTTCACTAATAAACGCCATCAGACTTATTTGTCAGCCATGCGATCATGGAATAATACAACTGACCTGAGATATGCAAAGACTCAACTGACGACAAACAACATTTTCATTATGATTTTATAATGATAAATAATAATAAAACTTTATTTGTATAGCACTTATCTTAACAAAGTTACAAAGTGCTTAATGGAGGTGGAGGTAAAGTTCATAGACAGAAGAATCTTAATAAACCTTTTCTGCTTTTGTGAAAGGTCACCGGCAGAGGTAAGGAAGTTCTGATATGATCAGCAGTGATAATACTGAAACAGTGCTCCACAAGGTAAGTGTAATGTTTGGTTGGGTTTGCACACCCATTTAAATAAAATAATGCTTGTCAATGATTAATAAAGGCAAAGATCAAAGTTTAACAAATATGACAGTTGTTCCTCTGTCATTTACTGTCCTCAGGAACATTCACACAAAAATGGAATGCAGTTTCTCAGAGTTGGGTGAGTATTAAATATCACCATATGTTACTACAGTGTAGTAGAACAAAATAAGTGCATGGTATCAGTTACAGGCACAGAAAGACAGACTGAAGAAGACAGTGAGAGTTCCCTCTGTGTCTAAGGCCTGTCATATAATGGGATAAAAATACTACTACTACTCATTGTGTTGTATGTTTCCATGTGCTGCCATGACACATTCTATCAAAAATGTACTTTTCATACTTATCACACTGTGATGGTATTAGAATATTACAAGATATTACACAATGATAGACTGTGATAGCGTTCATTTGGTGGTCAAGTCTTCGGTGATTTTGGACCTATATATAATTTGTCTCTTATATACCTGTAGTACTTTGACCCGCAGAGAATATTGACTCCTGAGTCAGCTCTTGGTTGAGATCAAGCCCCCAGGAACAGCTCTGGGCTGTGCGGCGATTTTGGCGTAGTGGCCAAGCTCGGAATTGCAAGTCACGTGACGCCATGGGACCCCAAAAGACTTTTTCCCATGGAGATATATTAGAAAAGAAACACTTGTAAAACTCAACATTTTAAATCATTGGGTCCATTTTTCTTTAGAAGCCACCAAGAGCCGTATTAAGCTGTATTTTCTGGAAAGGAGCTCGCCATTTAGACAGACAGCTGACTCAGGAGTCAATATTCTCTGTGGATCCAAATACTACAGGTATGTAAGAGACAAATTATATATAGGTCCAAAATCGCCGAACTTATCCTTTAAAGCCCCTACGAGAATACATTTAAATTTGGTGACTTTGGCGACACCCTAAGGTGGCTTTCACACCAGCATCGTTTGGTCCGGACTTTAGGACCTTTTTGCTAAGTCGGATCATTTTGACTGGTGTGAACGCGCCATGCGGACTCGGTTGCGGACCAAAATCTTGCAAAAGGTTCGCCAAAAATCGCCGGTCTTGGTCCTCTTTCATTCAGACCGTGGTGCGGATCATTTTAGTGTGAAAGCAAATTTGATAAAGTCCAAACCAAAGAAAGGAAATGACGATAAAAATTAAATACAGTAGCAGTACCGGTGGCTGTACCTGTTTTAGGAGCTTGAAGTACTGCCTCGGTTTGTTTTATAACCAAAGTTTTCCGACTGGGTGGTGTTTGGACCTTCGGGCCAATCACAGTGCTTAAAAACAGAAAACTCCGCTCAACCAGGATGCTGGGCGACAGAAAACAAACGCACAATCAAATGACAGACAGACAGTTCAACCTGAGCCGCGGAGCTGACAGATTGTGTTGTGAAAATGTAGAGAAAGAAGAAACTAGACATTCCCTCCTATTTTCAACCCAATGTGACTTGTTTCTATGAAGTAGCACCGTTATGAGATAAGCTAGGCTGCTGTATTTCTGCTGTCCATCAGTAATTCTGTCCATTTTCCGATGGCTCAGTGTGGCCGCAGCTAGTGCAATTCAAGCCCCTGTTCCTGGGGGCTTGAATTCAACACACGCACCGTGGGCCTGTACAGGTTCTGTACTTGTTTTCACTCCCACCAAGACATCTGTCCAATAGGTCCGCTTGATATTATAGTCGGTGTGAAACGAACCGGACCAATACAATGTAACAACCTAGCGAACTCTGGTTCGGACTTTAAGCAGACTTTGCGGTGTGAAAGTGCCCTAGTCCCTTAGTGGTAGTATTTTGTGACAGCTGTCTCAAAAAGACTCACCCCCCGTATAAGAGGACGTGAAATTATTATAATGCAAACTGAATATTGGAACTGGAGGAGAGTTATTTTTCAGTTATTTTTTACTACTCTACTGTTTTGCTTTGCAACTGCGTATGCTAATCTATGTGTAACAAAAATGGGTTTCTTGCTGGCAAATATTTTTGTTACAACTAGATTGAGCTAGCAGAGCAGTTTTTTGCATATCAAGTGTGGAATTTATGAAGTTTGCCCAATGCTAATGACTCGGTGCTTGCTCATATTCTATTCAGTAATGCTCGCTCGTCTAGTGTTCGTATCGCATTTGTATCGTGTTTGTAACTGCGGTTGCTAATCTATGAGTGACAAAAATCAATTTTGGTGGTGAATATTTCAGTTACAACTAGATAGAGCTAGCAAAGCAGGTGTGGATCTCTTCTTCTTGACAAAACGCTGGGTTAATGATGTGGTTATCCTGATTATTCCAGGACTGGAGTAACTTCAACTACAGCATCATGCTGCACACCTAGCTAGGCGCCTATAATATAAT
This sequence comes from Centroberyx gerrardi, assembly GCF_048128805.1. Lineage (NCBI taxonomy): Eukaryota > Metazoa > Chordata > Actinopteri > Beryciformes > Berycidae > Centroberyx > Centroberyx gerrardi. The sequence continues at coordinate 15,884,431 of NC_136003.1, read as the reverse complement.
ACCTCCATGCTACAAACAAGTAGAGCGAGGCAGTCCTCTTCCGGTTTTGGCCCCTCCTTTGTGCCATTAGTCAGTCCTGCACATTTTGCGCCAATTCGTACCCTGGGACACAGAGTAAACACATAGAAAGCAACACATATAATAAACCAATTTTCACTGTGATGGTCTCAGTTTTCTACAGCCATGATACTATGCTATCAAAATTAATTTGAGAATGATATATTGAGGTAAATATTCTACATGTAGTTAGTTTTTAATGCTAGCCAGTCTTGTCGATATTAAAAGAGATGCACTAAAGAGGTGCACTAAAAAAATCATTGCCATTTACTAGCACTTAATTTTAACATTTTATTTCACAGGATGGCATGGACTGCCCTATGGCCAATGGACAGAATCTCATGTGAGCTCCTGGTTGAGATCCATTGGAATAAAAGAAAACTACATACAGAAACTGGAGGAGGAGGAGGTTACAGGACCCGTTCTAATGAGTCTACAAAGGAAATACTTTAGCACTACAATTGGAATGAAAGGTGGTCAAATTGAACATCTACTAAAGAAAAGAGATGAACTTCAGTCGGAACCAAATAAACTGCAAAAAGAAAGTAGTTCATATGGTAAAACTAGAGATGACAAAGAACAAAAAAACATGGAAGTTTTCAGACAAGAACCAAAACCTAATTTACAGAAACCTTGTGAAGGAATGGAAAAGAAGAATATTCATATGGAGTGTAATGACAATTTGGCTTCAACAGGAGTATCTCCACCTCTCTGTGACTACCGGAAATTTGATGAGCATGAACAAGACTTCAGATATGTCAAGCACAACGTGCTACCTCCAGAGACTGGAATTGAAAACATGATTGTTCCATGCCATGAATATAAGTCACTGGAGATCGCACACAAGTTAGACTCAAAAAGGCTTCAAACAAAAGTAGCAAGTGAGGTATTAAGATTTGCATGTGCATGCATGAATATGCGAACCAATGGGACAATTCATTTTGGGATTATGGATAAAATCAGAGGTAACCACCAGCATGGCGAAATCATAGGGATACCTGTAAAAAATCAGGAGGACTTTGTGGATGCATTAGACTACATTGAAAAATGCTTCAAAGGATCAAATCAACAATGTGATGCCAGGAGTTGCATGAGGAACCCAAGATTCATTCAGGTGCTTGACAAGGACGCCACTGAGAAAACATGGGTCATTGAATATGATGTTGTCCCGAAAGCAAGTATTGTAAAAGATAAGCTTTACAGTGTCGGTGTTCCAAAATTCTTTGAGAAGGACAACAAAGTCAAATTTGAAGAGAAAGTCCCCTATCACAGAGTGGGGGCTAACACACCACGCATACTTGATGATGACCTTGTTAATTTCATTCAAGGACTGAGAGAGAAAGACCGACAGAGAGAGGAGGCAGAGTCTTCTAGCAATCAAACTACTGTTGATTGTAGAGAGGATCAAAAGAGGAAACTCGCCATCCTACTAACATGTGGAAAAACATACATGGACAACTCCCTGTTTTACATCATTGTGACAAACAAATTTCACCCTGAACATCTTGACAGCATAAGCTTCTTGGTTCACATGAATCTATTCTGTGTGTTTGATTTTGACCCTGATTCAAAGACATCAGGTCTATGTGGTAGATATAAGGAACACCGGGCTGCAAACCCTCACTTTCTTGATGACTATGCAAATAATGATGGATTGAGCACTGCTGACTTCATAAATCGTCTGCAGCTTTTTGATAGAACAAGCTGGATTTTCTGCAATGGACGGAATAACTACCATGGTGGAGAGGAAACCTGTGATGAAAAGAACTGGATCAAAACCAGAAAAAAGAAACTGAAAAAGGCAGTGTCAGTCATCTGCAATGAAATCCTTCCCAGGCGTTCATTTGTAGTCCTCTTCCTGCTTATGTCCCAGGTTGAACAGCCACTTGTTGAGACATTCCATGAATTCTATGCAGAGATGAATGGTCATGATGATTTGGCAGTCATATCAGAGTCAAAGGAGAACTACAAAAAATGGTCAAGTCTTGCCCAGGTGTCTTGTGACATGTGTCTACTCAAAGAGATCAGCATTGTTGAAATGCCCCTGAGTCATGTGGATGCCACAGTTCAAAGTATTCAGCTGTCAAAGAATCAACACACTAGGACATTACCAGTCTTAAATGAAGGCCTGTGCTTCTTAAAATCAGTTGAAGAGGATATGATACATTCTTTGGAAATCATCAGTGTTGACCAGTGTGATGATACAAAACTGGAGATCATGAGCCAAGATGAAATCAAGAACAAAGAGATGTACTTCTATCGAGGTGGCAAGATAGACTGGATCAACTTCTGGCTCGCTGATAAACAACAGTGTGAGGCTATCATACAGAGAGATGCCTACGAAGATACAAACAAAATTCTAGAAAAGATAGTGAATCAAAAGCATGCAAAACGATCCATAGAGTGTGTGAATATATATCATCAACCTGGCAGCGGTGGAAGTACAGTGGCACGACAGATCCTCTGGAGTTGGAGGAAAAAAGTACGATGTGCAGTTGTTAAACAGTCTAAGGAAATTACAACTGTGTGTGAGCATGCAGTGCTACTGAGGGAATATGAAGAGAGAGACAAAAACAACTGTCTGCCAGTGCTCTTGTTGTTGGAGAACTGCAATGCAGATTACATAGATGATCTCAGGCAGCAGCTTGGCAATGTCATTGCAACCAAAAAAATAAGACCCTCTGTGTTGTGCTTCATCCTGCTCATCTGCAAAAGGTCACACGATCCAGAAAGAATGTGCAGAGCATCACCATCTCAAACAGTAGCAGTGACACATAGGCTGACAAAAGCAGAGAAGGATTTGTTCTCAAAGAGGCGTGAGCAACTTCAACTGCAATTTGACCCAGAGTTCATCCTCACATTTGTGCTGATGAGTAAAGAGTTTGAGTCAAGTTACATTGAGGACTTCGTCAAAAACCTTTTGCATAAAATTGATCATTCATCACGTATCACTCGCCTCATCAGATTTGTGGCTCTCTTGAATTGCTACATTGATGACTCTTACATACCTGTGTCACACTGTGAGGCGTCCCTTGGCATAACAATGCACCTGGACAGAACTCAACACCACGCATTTGTGGATCATCTCAATGATGAAGCTAGGCTTGTTTTCATCCACCTAAGAGAAAGTTCAACAAATATATCATCAATACGGATAATTCATCCACTGTTGGCAAAGGAAATTCTGATTCAGCTCTCTGCAAATTTGTCTCTAAGTGACATCACCATGGACCTAATTAATGACAAACTACTAATCAATCATAGGTTCGGCAGAGATGAGTTTTTGAAGTTCATCAGAGCTCTTTTCATCAGACGCGACAAAAAAAGCAGAGGAGATCTTAAAGACACAGCATTTTCCCGTCTTATTCAGCATGTCGAGAAAGAAAAAGATGGTGTTCAGAAAGCTGTAGATCTCATGAAAGCAGCTTACACATCTTTGGAAAGGGATGCATTTGTGGCACAACAGCTTGCCCGTCTGCTTTACACAAATTTAAGGTTCGAAGAGGCCTTAGAATGGGCAGAAGAAGCAAAATCTCTTCTTCCATATGATATGTTCATCCTCGACACATTGGGACAAGTTTACAAGAGGTGGTTTTACCACTTGTATGACACGCTTGAGGAAAAAGAGCCAACACCTGAAAGGGCTGTTGAAATCATTGACACTGCTGTCAAAGGAATTTCTGCCTTCAGAGCCTCAGAAAAAACACCAAAGGTAGAGACTGTCAGTCTCAACAGTTCATACCAAGGGGAAGTAGATGTTGGCTGTAGGCTGTTAAAATTCTTGTCAGTGGTAGATGTTTTTTCAACCAATACTGGAAATTCTGAGTTGATGAAGTACTTGCTAACAGACTACATACCAGCTGAAGTAAAAAATCCCTGGCAGAAGTTTCATTATAAATTGAAAGGATTACAAAAGAGCTTGTACCACGCACTTGAGTCCATTTCTGAGGACCTCAGCTACTTTCACACAGATATCAGCGAAGAGGATGAAGAACTTGATGCAAGGGATCCAGAACAAGTATACAATCCTAGAAGATGGCTGAAGAGGAAGAGTGCTATATATGCTGGCTTTTTCTGCAACATACCAGATGAGGGCAAAAATGCTGAAATGGCCTGTCCAGCTGAAAAGCTTAATCCGTTCCAAAGACAGATGAAGACTTATGAGCTTGGTGGAGGAAATGTTACATCCATCCTCTCATTACTTCATGATAAGAAACCAGAGAGAGCAGGAAAAAAGCTTGAGAGAATAATTGGCATGTACCCAGCAAACCTGACAAGGAATGACCTTGACCAGACAGAGCTTGCAAACTTCATCTTTTGTCAAATAGCTCTTAACTGTACTTTACCTGGCTCCTCAAAGCTACTGTCCCTTCAAAAGCTTCAAGATCTCAGCATGAGATTTAATACAAAGGGGAGAAACATATCGTCAGCAAGTGCTCTCTTTCTTCTTTCCCTTCTATTTTGGCCTGAGACAAGCAATGAAGAACTCAATTCTGTTAGTAGTCAGATTCTTATACCAGCTATTAATGAACTTCAGAAAGTCTTTCAGCAAAAAATGCGTGTCTGTCCAAGTAAAAGCAGAAAGGTGTCCCACTTCTTTCTGGCAAAGGCACAAGGCCTTAACAAGATTGTCCACAGAAGTGCTATTGAAAAGCACATTAAAGGTACTCTAAGTGAAAGAAATCTGAAGTGGCTCGGAGGGGAAGTATGGAAAACCAAGCAAGTTGATCAGTTATTGAAACGTGTTGAAGGATGGACAGAAAATGGAAACTTGTTTGTCAAAGGTGCAACCAGAGACAGCAAGATTAGGGCCTTTCCGCAAAATGCTGCCTCCCTGCCACATGCAAATGAAAACGTCACCTTCTACTTGGGCTTTTCATTTGATGGAGTGGTTGCCTTTGACATTCAAGTCATGAAATAATGTTCTACCAGTACTTCTAATGCAACATCTACAAAAAATGTACCTAAGCTACAACTGTAATTGCTTCAACAATTACATGAATATTAGCTACTGGACTTTGATAGACTTTCCTAGAGCCAACCTATCCTAAAGGATACCTATTCAGAAGGCAAAGGTAAAACCAGTCTTTGCATTAGCATTTTCACAGCAAACACATTTAATTATGTAATTCTGGCCAGACTTAAAGAAAATGCAGGCTATTTGGAAGAAATCTGGGCAAGAAAATCAAGATTCTCAAGATTAATTTTCTCAACATCAAAGCTGAGGATGAATGAAGATGACGTGCAGAGGGGGGTGCTGCAGGGGCTTGAGCCCCAGCCTCTTTGCCCTTACTGGCCAAAGTGCCTCTTTTCAGTGATACTGTATATTATACTTTAACCTAGTTATTATGACTGTTGAAAATCTTGACTCATAAGGGGTTAAGTCTTGCGGAGCCTCTGATTGATGGGCAGTCTTTAAATGAATGGCTGCTGCGGCTGGGACTGCTCCTCCGCATTTTTTGTCAAGGTTATGTTGATTATTTTAAGTTTATTGTTTTTCAAATGTATATCCAGTAAAAGTCAATGCTTTATTTCCCATGTTTACAATTTTCTTTTTGCTTAATATAGTGGACTTGAATTGTTTTTTAGGCCTATCTCTATTTTTAGGCTAATCTATGACCGCGATTCCTAATTGAATTCAGTTATTTTATTTTGGTATAAATATAACGATTTAGTGTGAATGTTGGAATTTTCGTGTTCAGTTTATCTTGTAAACTATTGTGATTATTGCTAGTACAAATAATATTTCCTATGTTTTAGAAAACCGATATCAAGTATGCCTAATATAAAGAACCAAACATCAATGCTACGTCCGTATGTATATTTAGGATGTGATCATACCTTTTAAGGCCAAAGTCAAGGAGTGGATGAGCATCTCTTCCAATTAAAAGCTTTGGCTGGACATTAGAACAGCTACTCGGGAAGAGTGAACTCTTTTTGGACTATTATTATTTTTATTATTGTTTATTTTTTTGTTTGCCTGTTCGGCACTGCATGTCTGTTTGTTTGATGTAGTATTGTATGCTAGCCATACTGCTTCCTGCCCTCTAATTTCTTATGTGTTTTTTAATGTGCTGTATATGTGTTATTTGTCTTCCATCGAAGACCATATTGGAATAAGTGTTTTGTGTAACACTTTCAGCCCACGATACACCGGAAAAGCCTCTCTTCAGTGCCTGATGGCCACCTGCTGTCTGACATACTTGTGTGTGTTGCAGTGTGGACTAAGCATGTATTTTTTGAACTGATAGCTGGTTAAGTGTGTGGTCTCTCTGTCAGTGTGCAGGCACAGTGGATTTTGGAGGCCAGCTTTGTAGTTCTGTTTTCTTGTAAGATGATATTGTGAGATGGGCAACTTTGTTTTCACTTCCTTGGAAGCATTGCAGGGGTGAACTGCCATTTAAGTTGTTTCCCCTTTTTTCTCCTGTTTTTAGTTATCAAGGGAAGTTAGAATTGTACTGTATTTCACTTCCTTTCTTGGGCAGTTTAGAGTTTTTCATTTCTAGGCAGTACTGGATTTTTGTTTGTTGTTTTGACCTTGGTTCACCCCGAAGTCTGGTTAAATTAAGATTCTTATGTTCTGTAATAAACTTCCTGATTTCATTCCAACTTCTGACTTATCATTTTTCCCTCAACCATACTTATGTTGCTTCCCTTTTCCCCTGGCCCACGCCATAAGCTAATTGAATCTATCTTAATTGCCTGTTGCACAAAGAGTGCTGAAAAATGCAGTCAAAAGAAACGAGAAACGAGAACTGACAGGCAGCCAGAGGAAGCATATCTTTATCCAACAACAGGTGAGGGAGGAAGTAAATATTGAAAATCCAGATAGACCATTGTAAATAATTGTGCATTATTGGAACTTGCTTGTTTACACTTTATATCCAACATATAGCACACAAATGTTTTGAATAATGCTATTCGTTTTCAGTTAATTGTAATATTTTTTCTGTGTATTTTGAAAATGTTTGAGAAGTGTAATTCCTAGGACGAAGCAGTGCAAAACTCACTGAGGCTGAGAGGACAATTTTACCAAGTTTTTAAATGTCATAACTTCCCCTTTTCCGTATGCATATGTAACAGTTAAGAAAAATCAGCCAACACAGGTCAGTAGTGTTGCAGAGAGGAGGCAAGTGAATGATCCTGGTTCAGTGTGTCTGCAGACAGTGTCAGGCCTCCTGACGGCCACTACGGGTCACATAGGCTAACCATGAGGCTGTGAGTGAGTGAGTGAGTGAGATACTTACAGGTCAAATCATGAGATTGCAGATAGTTCAAGGCAATACGATTGCTGTATGACACCTGTGAAATGTAAGTTTTGCTATAAATTGCATTGCAGGCACCAACGGGTCTCACAAGCATTTAAACTGCTACTTATAAAAATGTAATTATAGCACTTTCACCTCAAAAAGTTTATTATATGTAACCGATGATATCAGAAGGGCTCTGATGCATCACAAGCTTCACAATCTTTCAATTGGATCTAGCAACAATTGTGTAATAATTTTTAATTATAATTGATGAGAATGTGGTGGGAAATAAAACGGGAAATAAAACAAAGCCATACCAGAGTTTATGAACTGGTTTATTGACAGAATACAGTGAAGATCCAGACCTCAGCATACACATCACAAATAAAATCATATAGAGTGACTTTGTAGGTGAGATCTTAAAACAAATACTCATGGGTAAGCAGCAGTTGCAATCCTTGCTAGTCTTCACTCTCCTTATAATCAAAATCATATGAATATCCCTACCAAATCTCTGTTCCAGTATCTCTTGCCCAATATCATAACAGTCCTATCCTCAGGCAAGGTATGAAATAATTACAAGCAACAGAGAATGTTACATTTGAAGCCTTTTCATAACAGTGCAGTCTTCAGCAAGTTAACAGTGTTTTTAGAGATCAATTCAGGCTACCAGGTATGTGCTTGAGCGGCATCTAGGAAACTGTATAATTTGGTAATTCTTACACAGTGGAGAGATTAGGCAGAAAATGCTGACTGGGGACAGGAGACAGAGGCGATACTAAGCCAATACTTACCAATGGAGACTCTGCCTGTAATACTCATCTATGGTAATGAATGATTTTGTTACCATTAGTGTAAAAGGCTTACAAATGGTGGGAGGTTCATTTTACAACATTTTCCAAAAAGATACTATACACCACCCCTTCCATTGATTGAGATTAAGATCCCACATGATGTGTGCACACAAAACAGATGTCTAGGGAAATTCTAGCAGTAGTACTTACAGCTTTAACTAACCTGTTACTGGTAGGGACTCTCCTTCATGTAAGTAGTTAAATTCAAATGATCAACTGAGGAAAGCTGATGAAACAAACAGGATTAAGTGGTAAAACCATTTATGAAGGCTCATTTTACATCACAAACCTCCCAACACACTTGTTATGTATTTCTGGCTGTAGGTGATAGCTGCTGATGGTGTGCTGTATGTGGGAATCCAACAAATGATTTAACATTATTTAACAAACCATCAATGTTTACAGTAGTGAGCTGAAATGACTATAGGACTAGTTAACGTCCGAGGCTTCTGAAAGAGTGTAACTTTTAGTATCGATCCATAGATGAAAACAGAGCTTCTTGGTGCTCTACCAATCAATAATGGAGAATACAGGTTCAATGGCACATAAGAGCATTACAGAAAAGAATAGATTTTACATGAGCTAACATGCTTGAAGAAAATGGTGCCTAAACGCAACAACACAAACAAGGGCCTTCACCAAACTTGCTGCAAGTTTGGGGACATTGAGATCCAACAGCGTGAAAGCTGTGAGGGCCCCTGGTAATGAATGAGAAGACAGAAAATGGTGAGACTTGCCTCAGGCTGAAACAGGGCTACACTGAGACAGGGCCTCAGCCAGTCCCCCATGGCATTGCTACAGGGAGAAGAGAAATCTGGGTTTTAGCACTACAGCCACTAGCACCCGGAAAGTTCTGCAGCTATACAATGCACTCAATGTGTCAAAGGCCAACAGACTAGTGCCATGTAGAGAGCATCAATACAGCAATCAATGGATATATCTAACATACTGCTTATAATCAAATGAAAAGAAAAAAAAACATTTATTTACCATCATTTTTAATTTCAACTCAACAAAAGGCTAAAAACACAGATACAACAAATTGGTAACAACTGAGTTTGGTTTTCCCAGTTGATCCTCAAGACAACAAAATGCACAACCACTGGAGTCATGTAGCCTACAGTACATGACTGGAGTACAAACCTGCTGTGACGTGTCTCTTTTCCCGCTAACTTCCCGCAAAGAAGAGTCTTAAAGTTTCGGCACATTTTATTACAATACAGTTGTACAACATTACATGAACCAGTTTATTTAGTAATCATATGTATTTCATATATTTAGGGTTAGGGTAGTGTTTGCTAAATAAATTTCGAGAAGCATAACATAAAACAGAGAGAATGCATAAACAGTTATCTGAAGCCCTCACCAAACAAAGTTGGGGACGCAAAGTCCAACAGCACCTATGTGCTGTGAAGGCCTCACTGCTTTTCTTAGAACAATAATGTATTTACGAAAACTTGCCTTGATAAAAGGTGGGTACTGCTCATGTAACTCCAGCGCCTTCACAACACTACGAACCATATCTACTACACTTCTACACACCTAAATGAAACATGAGAAGGAAAAAAGCCACAGAACAAGGATGGTTTGCAACAACAGTTCATAGTCTTGGTTAGGTACAGTGTAAATATTATGTCCCATGCGCTGTGTGATGCTTCTATAGCTCTCTTTTTTGCTGTTTATTCAGTGTCTCTTCCTCATAGCACAGTAGTAGAATGTACAGTACGTCGTGGTACTATGTTACCAATACTGGTTTGTCTACTAGCAGTTGAGGACATTAGAAAAGGGTTGAGTGTCCAAACCTATAGAAGAGAGGAGCGCAGGCTTCAGTAGCGGCCTCCAGGAGACATGACAGGGGGTCTCATGCCCATGGGTGGCCGCGGAGGGGCTCCCTGGTACCCTGGGGGAACCATTGGGGGGCCCTGCCCATATGGAGGCATCCCTCCTGGCATGTAGCCCGGCATGCCCTGGGGTGGACCACCGTACTGGCCTGCAAGAACACATGAGTTTGTTGGCTTTTTAGTAACCCCAATAATATAAGTTAAAAAAAAAACATGGTCTTTACTTCCTAAAAACATATTCTTATCTGGTATTGTATTGTCAGTTATAGAACACAGGAAGAAAAGTTTAGGTACCAGTAGTCTAGGGGCGGCAGGGTGGCCTAGAGGTTAGAGAGACCATCCTATAGCAATGGTTCGAGCCCCACAACAACCTGTGTCCACCATGTTGAAGTGTCCTTGAGCAAGACACTGAACCCACTCGGTGTAAGTCACTCTGGATAAGAGCGCTGACTCAATGCCTAAAATGTGAAATGTTATTGAACTAGAGGTAGATGCTGCATACCAGGCATGGGATGCCTCATGCCAGGCTGCTGAGGGGCCATCATGCCCCCCATGGGACCCACTGGTGGGGCAGAAACAGTGGCCTGGCCTTGGCGAGGAATATTACGCTGGTACCTGGGCAACTGAGCCCGCAACTCTTCCTACAGGACACAGAGAGCAAAGACAAGGAGAAATAATTAGACATCGAAATTCTGCAGATCAACAGGGTGAAAACAAAAAGATAGTAATAAGTAAGCAAGCAAATATAAATATAAAATAATGTATCTGATTCAAGAAAAAGCATTTATTGAAATCGTCATGGCATTTAACAGCTATAAAAACACTTGGTATGATTAACAGACTGTCGAGTAGCCACTTACTGTAGAAACTAGAAAGAGAGACAGTTCCAGCTGGGCTACTTACCAGTGAGATATCCTCATCAGGGTGGATCAACTTACTGGTTGCACTGGAGGTGGTGAGGGTGGCAGGCTTACTGGTCACAGTAGAGGGAGGTTTGGAGACAGTACTGCTGCCAGCATTGGGGCTGGCCACTGAAGCAGTGGCCTGAGTGTAGGCCGGGAATGTGGGCTTTGAGGGGTCAGAGGAGGTAGAGGGGGTTGGGTGGGGGGACCCTGACACTGTCTGCTGGCTCTGAGGAGGGAGAGAGGAAAACACATTAGAGAGACTATGCTAAAAGACATTCATATTTCACAGGGGAACAGAAAAAATAGCCCTCTTAATCATACTTTAAGGTTACTCCCATGGCTGTGTGAGGGTGATTTGAGGTGTGAGGTGTGTTTAGTCCCCTTTATGCCTGGCATTAATATGCAAAAATGTGTCTCCAGCATACAAATTTGATCTTTCTTTCCCTCAATGCAGACTGCACCCATCACTTCCTCTTGCAACATTTACATCCTTTAAAACTGTGAGTAAACACCTCGCCTCACTTGTTCCCCATCCACAAGTATCCTGCAGGTATGCTACTATTCAAGCTGCCTCTCACCTGATATATTTGCATGTCCATCCTGTTTGGATCTGTGAGCAAAAGTTTATTTCCATATTTTCCATGTGGACTGGAGACACATCACATTTACATTTTGTTGCTAATGTGGCCAAGTGCATCTCTAACCATCTCCAGAGGTGGTTAGCGATGATTTTACACATTTTTGCTCTAACTGATTACAATCTTATCACCTAGGGGAGGTGTTAATGCCAGGTGTATAAAGGGGTCTTAGTTGTCAATACAACATTGTTAATGCAGCACCAGTTACACTTCTCTTACACAGATAAGAGAGCAACTTAATAAAGTATGACAAAAGTCACAGATATTCTTTCAAGCCTGCAAGAAAACAAATCCCCAAAAGCATGCTGTGCTGTATTGCCCTGTACCAATTCAGAAATAAGTAGCTCACTTTACAAATCTGCATAAGAACTATCTGTTTAATGGAACTTTTGGTTTGGTCAAAAGGTGTGAAAGCCAATTTGGTCAATGGTGTTCTGTAAATGCAGATGTGTAATAAAAGAAAAAAGCAAACAATGGCATGTAGCGTCAAATCACAAAACCCTTCGTAAGTTGTTTCTACACACATAACTAGTTGGATGTCAGCATCTCTTGGTAAAACAGCTTCAGCACATAAATAAATAGAATTAAACTGTCCAATCTGCCCTACTACTCTAGAAGCAAACTATATACAATTGTGTGCATGCCAATTGTAAAGCTGTAGTTTGTCAGAGTGGGGCAGGCAGACAGCTGCGTACTTGTGACGTGCTAGGGAACAGAGCTTTAGAGGAGGCGGACTGAGAGTCTGCACTCGACGAGCCTGCACTTGTACTTGTACTTGTGCTTGCAACCCGACTCCCCATCTGTAGCACAGGAAAAGAGTAAAGAATAGGAAAGGTAAAATATCCTGCAGTTAAAATAATTGCTAGGTCACGTCTCTTTTATGTGCATGGAACAATACTCAAATATCCCTTATTCAAGATGAGAGGACTGTAGTATTTTATCTAAAACGTGCCCTGTCAGAAAGCTGGAGGTTGGAGGGAGATTGAGATGCTGCTGAAATAAATGATATGACAATGATTTTACCTGTCCAGCACTGGGGAAAAGAGGCTTGGTGACAGCAGGCTGAGCTGAGGGGGCAGTGGCTGCAGGCATGGCAGGTCTAGTCAGCATGTTTGGTCCTGCAGCGGGGGGGCCCTGAGCCATGTGTGTCATGCCTGGACGGTGACCCACTGGAGGAGGCATGCCTGACATACAAAATGGCAGGACAAATTAGCTATAGCCTAGAGCTGGGCGATATATATCAATATTGTGATATCAGACTAGAGATCCTCTGGGATTTTGGTTATTGTAATATCGTGATATAACTTAAATGTTGTGTTTTCCTGGTCTTAAAGGCTGTGTTACAGGTATCTTTTACAGTTATACAATTTTCTGACTGTTCTAGTGTTCTAGAGTGAAATGAACAATGAATGCCTCTACCTGCTTTGCCATCATATCCACAATAGTCTACTAATGCTCATTTATTAAATGAGCACATGTAAATATCTTCTGAAAGTACTAATAGTCATCTCCAAAATATTGCACATTATCGATATCGAGGTATTGAGTCAAAAATATTGTGATTTGATTTTGTCAGTATCACCCAGCCCTACTATATCCTGCATGGCGACACATGCAGCAATGTTAAAACACATTTAAAACATTTTGACATCCAAAAAAATTCCATTTTCAAGGCTCTGAAGCCGAGATGGAAGCTTTGTGAAAGTGTGGAAAGTGTTCTCCCCGTGTTTACGTGGGTTTCCTCCCACAGTCCAAAGACATGCAGGTCAGGTGGATTTAAGACTCTAAATTGCCCGTAGGCGTGAGTGTGTTTGTGTGTAGTATGGTATATGACAGTGTATGATGTATAGTATGTATATGATGTAGTAAATGGTGTATATGATGTGTATACATGTAGTATGGATACAATGTAGTATGGTGTATATGATAGTATGTCAAGCCCTTTGAGACTTGACTGTGATTAAGGGCTATATAAATAAACAAGACTAAACTAGACAAGGACTAGGCATGTCTGTGTTTGAGAACATGTCTTCCATCCTAGTGTGGAAACTGAGCAGAGAATAGAAACTTAAGAGAAAGCAATCAAATCAGAAGCATCCACTACTTTTGGGATGATTGTGATTTGATTGCTTTCTCTTAAGTTTCGATTCTCTGCTCAGTTTCCACACTTGAGTTTCCATTGCTTAATGGATATGGCTTAACCCATGATGTGACAGCTATAATTTGAGAGCATAAACAACTAATGCATGTTCTGGTGAGATTCTACATTTGGTTGGTATAGGCTGATTTGTTTGTAGAAAGCCTAATATAAAGTTGCCCATTGTCACATTTCTAAGTGAAATGATGCTTATACTGTAGATGCTATAGAAACTAAGTTAGTGCCATTGAGACGGAGAGAATAGAAAAGCTCTCATAACTCAGGAAGAGACACGCCCAGATAAAACTGGAGTGAACTGGAGGAGACATTTCAGTGAACAAACCAAGAAGCCTTATAGGCATGAGTGTGTTTGTGTAGTATGGTATATGATGTATGCAATCTAGTAAAATGATGTGTATGAAGATGACAACAATGTTTTATTATACATAGGATGTATATGATGTGTATTATGATGTGTAATAAAGTATATGATAAAGGGCTATATAAACTGGACTAGTGTGTGCTGGCAGGGCAGTGGGTACCTGGTGGCATGCCTGGCATCATTGGAGGCATCCCTGGACCTGGAGGCATCATCCCACCCATTGGCATCATCCTGAATACATGGAGAAATATATATAGATATTGATGAGATTACAGGCATGACAGCCACAGATAGGAAAATACAATAGATATGGGACAACATCTCAAAATTCAATATATCGCGATACAAAAATGTGACAATATGTATCGTGGGGCAAAAATGAATTGTGATATTAATATTAGGTACATTTTATTCTTCTCTAGTAATCGTAAATGAGACGGCTCTCCCATCACAATTTCATAAGCTCTCCAACGAAATTATATTATTTGCACTTTGTAATGACATTTTTAAATTCTTTACATTCTAGCAAGCCAATGCCATCGCTAGAAAGATTTGTGTCTCAGAAATAAACATATTTCTGTACAGTCATACTTTCTTGTGATTGAACTTTTATTTATTACATCGTATCTTGAACCCCATATCGCATATCGAATCGTATCGTGAGAGAAGCATATCGTCCCATCCCTAAAAGCCAAAGGCATGTCCTCACCCTGGTGGCATTCCTGGTATTACAGGGGGCATCCCTGGCATCATTGGTGGCACACCTGGCATCATTGGGGGCATTCCTGAGACAAAAACATATATTACCCATGTATTACCCACATATGAAACAGATTTAAGCAAACCCATCACTGTTCCCCACCTGAGTAGCTGCCTGGTGGCATCCCTGGAGCACCAGACACAGGAGGCATGCCAGGCTGGGTCATAGGGGGGATGTAGCCTGCCTGGGGCTGGGCAGCAGCAGGCTGGAAGGAGGGACCAGGCTCGTCATCCTCATCGTACTCATCTGAGTCGTCCTGGTTCTGCTTCTTCTTCTGAGACTCTGACACACAGAAAATAGAATAAAATCAATCAGAATAGAACAGAATAATCTCAGCCAGGAAAATAAACACACCACATTGTTAATGAGGCGTTCTTGTAGTAGCAATACCTTGGGTTTTTTGCTCTAGTACTCTTCTTCTCTCTTCCATGTCTTTCTCTGGAATACCCTCCATGCCATAGATTTCCAGTTCAATGTCTGTTCTTCCAGGTATTGCATTTGGAACTCCATCAATGGTCTCTTTATGTACCTAAAAAAAGAGTTGATCAGTGTAAGTGGCCTGATCAATTGGCTTGTCAATTAGCATAGAAGATGGCCGTTAGTAAATAAATGAATGGAATACAAATAAAACAGTATTTGCATTTTGTTTGCATGACTGGTTTCCTCACCTGCATACAGTGGATTGCCAGCCCGGGGCCAGTGTACAGCTTTTTATGGCAGATGTGACATTTGAAGTGTTTGGCCTTCTGATGCTGAATGAGAATCTTTTCATCGTCAAAATCTCTGTTACAGTACCTGAGTTCACGGTTTAGGAAATTGTTGTTTCGTGTTTCACTCTGTCACCGATAAACTTGAACAATGTACTATACATGACCGCTGCATTTGACTTAAATGTGTTTCAAAAATGGTCAAGCAAATAACAAATTTTCTTTGTTTTGTTGAAAACACCTTGCTCAATAGGACAACCAATATCGCGTGTCTTTAATATGCTATTGACGTTACGTTTCATCCAGAGCTGGACAGTAAACATCTGCAACACTACCAACATGAGGATAAAGATATGTGATGCTACAGTCTGAGAGCCTGCCAGACACTTACTGGAAAGCTTAGGCTAACTCACACTTAGCTAACTTTAGCTAAGAAATAACGTCAACGTTGGACAATCGTTACCAAACGTCGGCTAACGCTGTCTACCAAAGGACCAAGTCTTGTGCAGCAGTTTGTTTGCTAGCTAGATATAATACTAAATGTAAGAGTTAGAAAAGGATACCAGCACCAAGGCTTCATTTGCTTTTTCTTCTTTCTTCCCATGTTTTCTGTTCTGTCAATTTACTGCCACAGCTGAAATAACACAACAGCCGAATTGAAGATGGCGTCAGTTCGCCAACATCCCACAAGACATTGCGGCGTGGACTAGATACTAAAGATAGACGAAGTAACGCGCCATCTGGCGGCGCAACAAACGACTGTTTGTTTACCTGACAGGAACTCAATATAGCATACTGTGTGTACTGTGTAATAGTAACCTAAATTTGGAAACAAAACTACCTTAATAGACCATTCCGTTTGACTTCGAATGTTACTGAATGGACCTATACCCATGCCACGACAATCTGTCAGATATCTCTTTTTCTAGCCTAATTTAGCCATTATTTGTGAACAGCTAACTCTCCAATGGACAATACAACGCCACTATAGACGTATGATTAATTATTTTTTCAATTTCTTTATTGGTATATATTTATAGATTTGCGCAACACATTTTAATCATGAAAACGTCTAACGTTACTTAAAACCCCATGAGTGAACATTCATTACTGAAAACATTTTCCTCAGGAACCAATATGTGAAATCAATATCATAGTCGGACATTTTTTGAACGTACACACAGAACAATATTGCGCATGCGCAGAAACCAGTTAATCTTGTAAAGGGAGGAGGGGACGCTGTTTACTTTACACCAGTACATTTAGTGCTCTGCGCTTTTACCATTACGGTCTTAATTGGAGATCCCAGCGTCAAAAACACCAACCCAGCATAAATAATAAAAAATACGACATTGTCATCTGTCATTTCGGACAGCTGCTAGCTTGCTACGTGCAACAGTAATATAATGTTTACCTCCCAAACCTCATCCTTCCAAGACTCAATTGATGTGGAAGAGAAAGATGACTTTGACAGCGAAGAAATTGCTGGATACAACCAGAAAATTCAGCTGAACTGCTACTACACCATCTACCTTTATCAAGGCACAAGGTAACGGTTAATATTCCCAATGCTCGTCCTAGAGTTTGCTTTCTATTCCGCTAGATGTAACAAGACACATTCTTGACCGTTAGTTAACTAGTGTTGGCGTGAGCTGCCATGCTAGCTCTGCAATAAGATAACTTTCTTGGCTAAATAAATTAAGATGTGTGGAATGCATTGGAAACTATATCTGCTATATGCTGCTATATCTTTGGTCCTCAATATTATTCTACAGGAGATTACATACACATCTCACAGTATAATGCAGAGCACTCTGTTTTTCCTGAATATAACAAGCCCCCTGATGTATAAATTGTGGGTTTTGCCGGATCACTATTTCAATCCAACATTCTTTCCCAAAAGCACTCTTCATTTGTTCTGGTCCCTTGCTCCTGAACAGCTGACAGTGGCATTCACTCAGGCAAAAGCAGATTTGTACATTAATAACTAACCAGGTGATGAGTAAACTGTCAATTGTCTTAGATCTGAGGCTACTGGGGAAAATGTGGCATGGAACCAGAGAAGAACAGACTCCACAACCAGTCAGGATGACTTTAGGTAACAAAGGAGCCGTCCATCTACTTCTCCTTGCTCTCAGTGGTTGTTCCTCTTTGGCTTTCACTGTTGTGCATTGGTGTATCCACGGGGCTGCTACGGAAATCCAATCAACATGGAATCAATGCTGTTTCTTTCCTGATTGTGTTCTGATTGGTCATTACTGTGCCGACTGTTTCTCCAATACTGAGTTACATGGCCTTTAGCCTTCTCCCAATCTCTTCCATTGGCATGTGTAATTGGCAAATGGAGTTGAAGAAAATGAATAAATGAATTGCCTTTGAATGTCATGGCAGATTGTTATAGAATAATGGCAAAACATTACTGACTTTGTGATATTAGAAACACAAGGGAAATGACGTATTTAAGGCTATGTGACTCAGTTGAGCAAAGAGAATCTTAATGTCACTCTATTGGTGTGTTGTGTTGATGTGGCTTATGGTCATCCGCTTCTTCCATCTCCTCTCCATTGACTTGACTGGCTTCGAAATTCCTCACAACCCCCACTGGCTCCCTGTATCCATAGTGACTCTCTGTCCTGCCCACAGCCTGACCCTGGTTGACAGCAGCCTGCCGTCGGAGGCGGAGCCCGAGCTGCGCTGCTACATCTCTAGGAGACTAAGCAAAGGAGCCCTGCTTGGGGGCATGGGCAACATTGCCACTGTGGAGCTCAGGTATCGATGACTTTTTCATATTCACTCACACCCTTTTGCATCCCCAATCAAATTACACTCAGTAGTTACTAAGAGGGATGCAAAATGGCGCAACCGAATGGCCACCACATAAAGTCTGCAGATGGGAGCTGTGAGATCAATTGACAGCAAAGTATACGAGCCTTCAAGACTTTTACTTCCTGCCTTTGGACCGATGCCGTACATGTTTCATCATTGTAGTACACATTGTGGGCAGCTTATATAATTCCACTGTAGTAATAAAATGATTGTAGCTTTATAAAGAGAAGTTCAGCGGTGGACAAACTCAATGACTTGGGATATTTAATAACACAAATGTGCTGATGATTCACTCTTCCCAGTGTCCCAGAGCAGGCAGTAGGCTGCTACTGCTGTCTCCTGGAGCAGGAGAGATCGCCTGAGCAGCCGGACGCTGATGGCAATGGATATGTCATCTGTTTTATGGGGGGCTCTGAAAAAGGACTGAACTTATATCCTTTGTTGACAATAGAGAGGAAATTATTTTCACAGTCAGGTGCAGCAAATACATGTACGGATAAGACAATATAAGACAGAAATACAAACATACAGACATTTCCAACATTACAAACAGTAATTCAGTATAGTTTTATATTGTGCTGTCATGAAGTAATAGTAAGTGTAATAAGCATCACACAAGGTCCTCCAGCATTAATTGTATACATAATCCTTGCTATATTGAGTTGTTCTTTCCAGCATTGTCACATTGCATCCACAGCATTGTAACGTTGGACAGAGAAACATTTCTTGACTCAAACACATTCAGACTAGAGCTGGATAAGTACGTCCAAGGCCTGCAGAGCAGTCTACAAACCCCAGAGGTAAGAGAATGGAATAACAGTGTAATGGAGCTGAAATTATATATCACTGTATTGTTGATGTAAGATTGTTTCCTGTCCCTGTGTGTGTGCCTCAGCTGCAGAACCTGGAGACGGAGGTGCGTCCCTACCTGAGCCGGTGGTACGAGGAGTCTGTGATGCACATTCATCGTGTGGTGCAGCTGGTCCATGGCAGCATCAGCTTCCTGCTGCACGCCGTGAGTCACTTTCACCTCTAGAATATTCCATCATGACCATGCGCGTGACATAAACTGCTCCCATTCAGCAGCTCCCTGAGTGACCCTGTCACACTACAAATAAATGATATACAACTGCCAAGGTCATTGCAGAACTACCAACATTTTGAATAACCTGCTGTATATAGGAATAGTCATTCTACTGAGGGTTTTTGCTTGGTACTAAACGATTTGTGAGCAAAAGAAAGGTAAAATAATGTGAAACGTTAAAAAATGTGAAATTACCACCCCCACTATATCATTACATAATAACACAAAGGTATATCTACCCCATGCATTAAAACATTCCCTCTGCTAACTTTGATCAACTTCACTCATTTTGATATCACTCAAATTCTCTGTAAGACATACGCATTGCAACCACTGAGCGTTCTGTGTCCAGGCTCTGAGTCACACACACGTGGAAGTCATCAATTCAGACGAGAGGACAAAGGCTGATGTGTCCAGGTGAGTTAGTTTACTTTACCTGTACTCACAATACCACATTACCAAAGACTGCTAAAGGAGCAGCAGCTCTGACTGCCGATTTGAAGTGAATAATGTCTCACCACTGTGTATGTTACAGGCTGGCTCTGTGCATGTGCTGTTGTATGTGTCCATGTATGTACTCAGTGGTCTGTCTGTTGAATGTTGAACTTCTGTTGTATATCAGGTTCATCAAAGCAGCCAGTTTGCAGGGCCTCTCTCAGCAAGACACCACCACAGCCTCTCTATGTAAGGCCATCTCAGAGGACACACACTCTGACCTGACCATAGACTGCTCCACCAGCCCGCCCACACTCTCCAACACTGGTAGGTGCTACTCTGAGACGTACCCTCACACACTCCAATGTAGGTGTGAAATGGGATGGATCTTACAAAGTCTAGAAGTCTAACACAGATGTTTTCCTCCCCCAGTCACTAATCGCTTTTGTGATGGCTGGATTCAGGCATTCCTCAACGCAGCAGAGCGCTGTAATCCTTTCCTGCTCAGACAGATACTGGAGAACTTCAAACTTAAGGTGGGAAAAGACACACACACACACACACACACACACACAGACTATGACTTTTGATTTCTCTTGGCAGATATATTACTCATTTTTTATTGTGCTGTGTTTGAAGACACTCTCCCCTACTGCCTCTTTCCTTTATTGTGACCTTTTTCCTTTTTATCTTGTTTCTTTTTCTCCACAAACCACCACTCCCGCTCCGCAGGCCATCCAGGACATGAACAGCCTGAAGCGTTTCGTGCGGCAGGCAGAGATGAGTCACTACGCCTTGTTCCGCTGCTGCCAGTTCCTGCAGGGCTGCGGAAATGGAGACGTGTTGCTGCAGAACGCCCGGGCGGAGCACAGCGACCTGCCAGAGGCCTGCAGCATCATCAGCGTCCTGGAGGAGTTCCTCAGGGAACAGTCCCAGGCCCAGGCCTGATTCCATCACAGCTCTCACACCAGGGTGGGAAACTCACAGCAACCGCCCACCAAATTGTGGTATGTTGATACTTTGGCTGCGGCTTGTAAGATTGTCTACTTTACCAGCCACTTGGCAGACAACCAACCATCGTTCTGAATATAACATTACATTCTGCTTGAAATAGCAGTTGGCAGGTAAATTTAAGCTGTTGGGGCAATTTTGAGTCCACCAGCTGTTATGGTAGGTGGATGAAAATGTAAGTTTCCTGCCCTGGCTGATACTGATGCCTCCCAGCTAGAAGGGTGTTGGTGGTCAGACTAAGGATATCTACTGTAAAATACTAACAGCCCAGTCTCAAACTCAACTCCCTTCTACAAATGTGTCTTTCTTTTTTGGTTTTTGACATAGTTTACTGATTCAATAATCACTGTGTTGATCTTACCAATTAAGGTTAATTGTTAATCGAAGATAACTATGAAATGCATTTTAGGATGATTGGAAAATGATTTCTGTTTATTGCACTTTGGGTGAAGGTGACATGGCAGAGACACCCATCTGAATTGAGTGCTAAAATCTGTTTAGATGTAGAGGCTTTGATTGAAGCCATGTTTATCCTACCAACTGGAGCTTCCTTTCTATAGTGAATATAACAGCTGTGTTCCTGTGTGTAGCACTTTCCCCAATATGCTGTATCTCTAACTAAATGGTAATGTTATCCCTTTGCGATTTATGTGTTGAATGAGTGTGTTAGAAATCATTATTGACACTATGAACCAAAAATTATTATTACTACTTTGTTGCTAAACTGACATTGATCACAACGCTTTAATTGATCCAGACTACAAAGCTACTGCTTATCCTGATTCTAAACAGGATAAGCGAATGGATTTTGTTTGCCTATTTATGTGCAAATTGTTTTATTATTGTTTTGTATATTATTTCATTTTATTTTTTCTTTTGAGGAGAAACATTTTGCAGATTTTTCCAAGTTTGCTAAGAATGCACGAATCACTTTTATCCATTGCTTTTTTTTTTTACATAGCTCTTGTTTCTGCTTATATTTCAACCCAATAACTGCACTACTATTTTGTCATATGAGAACTTTTATCTTTGTCTGTCAAGTGACATTATCTATTTAATCTTTCTGTGGGAATGCAGTGTTGTAGATATAGTGTAATTTTTGCATATCAAGTGTATACAAAGTATCCTCTGTTTACAAACATCATCTTCACAGCCTTCACCAGCCCAAGCGTTCATGCTGAGAACAAAACAATGTTCATCTTCCATCATTGTACC
The DNA here is from genome assembly GCF_048128805.1 of Centroberyx gerrardi. NCBI lineage: Eukaryota > Metazoa > Chordata > Actinopteri > Beryciformes > Berycidae > Centroberyx > Centroberyx gerrardi. Next base: position 15,862,329 of record NC_136003.1, on the reverse strand, counting down.
ATATGAGACCAATCTCTCACTAGATTTACTAAGCATTTGCCTAAAGGCTGTGCCAGGTTCAGAAAAGTAAGAAATTGAAGTGTAGAATAAATGTAGACGGTTAAAAAAAGGAAAAAGGTGCACCTGTTGAAGTGCTCAGTAAATCTCGGCATCCATATGTGTGTGTATATATGTGTATTTTCCTATCATCGTGCATCTGAATCTCAGCGGGACAGTTTGAGATTATGGATCAAGCCTCATCTGAGACTAAAAGTTTTTTTTCCATAAAACCCAATAGAACTAGACTTGGACCATTCCCATGAAACCAGTCCAAAGTGTGTAGTAGAGCAATATCGATGTTGGTGGTGTGTACTTTAAACTGTGAACCAAGTGATATGCAGGTGTGTCAGTTTGCTGTAGTGATCCGTAGTGTGACTGACCTATGTGTATACATTCTTGGCTCTGTACAGTGCGTTATATAATGTTATAAATTAATATCTGGTTCTTGGTCTTGTATATAGGAGCTCAAATAAATAGTACTATTGATCCTCTTTATTGTCAGAGTGTGTGCATGTTGTCTGTAGCATTGAAAAGGAAAGTTCAAAGATGACATACATTATGAACACTGATTTCGTATAGCAATATGTCATAAACACATTTAGCATATCAGATCGCATAGTAGGGCTGAACGATTTTGAAAAAATATCTAATTGCGATTATTTTGACTGATATTGCAATTGCGATACGATTTGCAATATTAGAGGGAATGATAATTTTTGCATCATTATTCTCATTTTCATTGAAAAACGTATTAAAATTATTATGGTTTGATTTTTGCGGGGATCTGTACCAAACAAAGATGTTTTCTTAAGTCTGTAGAATATGATGTGTAGGCAGGACATCTCTGCAGCACGACAATATTTAATTTAAAATGGTATTTTGACACACATTTAGCCTTTAACAAATATTGCGCCTCCTGCGATTTGAAAATTGCAGTAGGCCATATTGCGATTTCGATAAAATTTCGATTAATTGTTCAGCCCTATCGCATAGCTACTTTTTTTTTTAATAAACCTGTGAATAAGTCACAGTTACAAAGTGGTAGTTATTAAGGAAGGAAAACTATACAAAAAATTGAGTCTCTGGTCCTAGAGATACATTGGCATGTACGGTCCCTCAGAGGCGGCTGCAGCTAAGCCCCAGTCTGTCGGTTGTCCCCCCAAACTGGACATCATGTCCTCCAGCAGACTCCCTCCCTCCTCCAGCTGGTCCTCTGCAACCACAAACAGAAATAGATGAAGCTTGAGACAAACAGATGAGAGAAAGTATAGTCTTATAGTACAGGAAGAGATGTGAATTCAGAGAGAGAGAGCCTGTAAACAAAAGAGACAAGAAGGACAGTAGGTCACAGTAACATGAAGCCAGACTTACTAACAGTGTGATCAGACATCTTCCTCAGCAGAGAGCTTGGCACATCATAGATGCTCTCTGTCATTTCTCTGTGCTCTGAAATGGATGAAATTCACGCCAAACAATGAGACATTTGTATCATCCTGGTACAACAAAGGTATATGAAAGCTACTGCGTTTGCGCTGTACAAAACATGTGATCTCACCCTGATGGCCAGCAGCCCTCCGGTTAGAGAGAGGGACGTCATACAGGTCCTCGTCCTGATCCGAGACCTTCTCTGACGACTGGCTCATCTCATATATCGCTGAGGAGATATAATATGGCACATGGTAAGGTTTGGACAGTTTGGACGTTTAACAGCCGTCAAATGTTTATGGTATGCTTTGTACATTTATGTAAATTACTGTCACAATAATAACTTAAAGATGATACTAACTGTTTCGAGGTGGTAAAACGTCGTAGTCTCCCTCCTCTTGTCTCTCCTCCACACTGCCGAACCCGCTGGACCCATGGGTGCTGCTGAGCCTCTCATCTGGAAGCCACGTTGCTGCTATCGCAATTCAATTCAAGGCAGAATTACCAGAGACTTGAGTGAATGACTTGTATTTCAACATAAACTGGCTTCAGTGGCTCATCTTTTATATCATGACACTTCTACCTCTCTTTTCCATCTCTCTCCTTAGTTCTTATTTCTTTTCCTATCCTTCTTATTCCTAGTTTATTTCTTTCCCTATCCGATTGTCTCTTACATCACGTGGTTACAACAATTTTATCGGGACACTGAGGCCTTGACCTTTAACCGTTGCTTGTAACTTTGGTGATCTAGGGATTTAAGCTTATTTTACAGTTACACTCATTGTAAGTCACTCTGGATAAGAGTGTCAGCTAAATCCCCAAAATGTAAATGAAAACAGTAAATAAATGAGCAAACAAATCTACACTGAAACTCAAAAAGCTTGCATTGGTAAAGCGTTTGAAACTGTACTGTTGTGATGCCGGTATTTCCAGGCTGGCAGTGTGTTGCGGTAGGCGGCCTTTTCGCTGTCCAGCTCCACGGGGAAGGGGAGGGAGGAGAGGGTGCTGCTGTCCTCATGGAGGCTCCGGCCTGGGACAGCGGGGGCAGAGTGGGGCCGAGCGGGCAGCCCCCCTGTCACACTGTCACGGTCTGAGCAGCTGTGTGTGCCGGCGTGTAACCTCTCTCCCTGCCCACACACATCCAGGCTGAGGAGCACAACAAGCACATGATTTATTATTTTATCCCATTTTGGATCATAATGGAATAAACTCCCATCTACTTACTGTGTACTTCCAGAGCTAGAAAGATGCATGGCCTGCCATAAGTGTCCTATCCACTCCTTCCTCAGAGCAGCTGTCTCTGCTGCCTACACACACACACACACACACACACACACATACACACCAAAACATAGTCAGGGTGGGGTTAGGGTTGATACAGACCAGCACATCTCCTGAAACCTGACCTCCCACACACTCACCACCAACCGCTGTGCAGTCAGACTAGCTGAATCGGGGTCAGTCAAACACACTCAAACTGCACAAGTGACTCACCAGCACTTTTCTCTTTCCGTTGGTCATGGTGATCTCAAACACAAAGCGCTTGCCATCGTCCATCTGGACCTCTCGCACCGACTGCACCTGGCCCAACAAGTGCACTTACATACGTCAGTCTTATGTAGCGCGTCAGTCAGTGGCTTTGAAACTTTGGTGCATAATGTAGAGTGTGTGGTAAAGAAAGAAAAATCACTAGACAATAGAATTTCTGCTTTATCAAGTGTAGTGGATGGTGGCGGACTCACAGTGTAAATGTAGTACAGGCCTCTCAGGTGTGACTGTGAAAAGAGCAATGTCATCATGATAACCTTTGACTTTCACTGAGATCTCTCATGAAAACATATGTACGCACTGACAAAATCAGTTTCTCCTAACACTGACAGTCTTTGATGGATGTATTTAACTAATGTCTGAAATAAGAGAGCTAGGCTGGACAGGGACTATTCAGGAACTTGATAGACTCAGCATGAATGTAATTCACCAGCTGAAAGTGCTTTACAACACAGCAAATTTCTACTTACAGCGCTGCCATTCTTCTTAGTGTAGAAGAACAAGGTTGTGTTTTGGAGCCTGAACCAATACTTTGCCCACCTCATTTTCTATAGATAGATAGAAAGTTGGATAGATGGATAGATAGATATAGATAGATAGATCAATAGACAGATACATAGATTTTGATCTGCAGGTAAGTTAAACATATTTCCACACAGGTCTAAATAACAAGCGAGTTTGGACTCCATATATCTTACCATAGTGTCTTTTCTTTTCTTCAGGAAGCCCTCGAACAATAGCTTGGTCTCGTCTGCTGACATGTTGGCCAACAGTAGATGGTTCAGCGTTGTGGCTAATTCTAATTCTGTCTACCTGTGTGTGTGTGGTATGACTTCCTCCTCACGCAGGCTGAGAGCAAACATTTCACCGCCCCATCACCGACTCGCTTCTCTATTCTGGTTTACAAAAAACCCGTTTTGCGCAGACGCACGCACAAAGAGTGAAGTTGAGTTTTTGATGATCTATGATATACACAGAGTATATGAAGCCACTGAAAACTGGATGTGAAAAAAGCAAATTTTGAAAGAATTGATGCTACTTAATGTTTTGCTCAGGGAAACAAAAATGAATAACATCAGTGTGTGTCCTTTATTACACATTTATCAAACCGTTTCAACCTCATTTTTGATGTTTAACCGCTGTTCTTTCACCCAATAACACACACGAGGCCGTGCCAGATCATAGTTCTTTATTGTAAATGCTGGAAAAGTCAATGAGAAGAAACATTTCCATAGTTTTAAGGTGGGAGAGGTGCATTGAATGGCTGTTGTTAATAGCATAATCTAGCTTTGTGGTGTCTCTAACTTCATAAAAATATAATATGAAGGACAAAGCTCTATTTGAAAACCAGAAAAATAAAAATGGAAGCAGATAGTCATGTTATAACACCATGATGACAGCTTTGATAATACTAAATACAAAAATACATGAAAATGTAAATCCCTCTATCCGTTTCATGCGGTGCTGAGTAAACCACTCAAAACAGACGAAAAAAAAAAAAACAACAGGTTAATAAATTAACACAAACAAAAAAACATGACATCCATGACCTTTCTAGTGTTAGACGTGGCTTTGTTTTTGTAACACCTCCAGTAGGTGTGGTGTGAAGAACTACACTCTGGTCAATGTGGCAAGCTCTGCTTCTGCCTTGCGATGGTGTCTGGGTCCAATTCTAAAATACCCGAGGAATACATATATATACACATCTATAAACAGATGGTTTTTAAGTCCCTTTTGTGGTGTTTCTGTATGGCTGCCTCTTCTCACTCTCTGGTCTCCAACCATCTAGCTAATAATACTGACCTGAGAAAAAAGAAGACTGGATTACGACCATCTGTTAAAAACATCCAGTGACTACTACTGTCTGACCGGGACTAGACTATACCAATAGATCCCAGAATGCCGGCAGTTCGATTTGACTGATGAAGACGTGGCATTTCGAAAATAATCCGCCCCCTTCCCTAAACGACAAACCAAAACTTGAATTGCAAAAGAACGACACTCCTCATTTTCAAATATATATAAAATGCATCTATGATTTCGCTCTTGTTTGTTCTTGCCCGTATTGCATGGGAACGAGGGGAGTTGGATGAGGTGGGGCTGAGGCAATGAGCCTGGTTGGTTGGTTGGTTGGTTGGTTGGTTGGTTGGTTGGTTGGGTTTTAGTCTTTCATGTAGGAGGGGAGGGGCGTAGTGGACAGAGGGACCGGGGAGGAAGTAGCTGTCGCATGCGTTCAACTGTCTCATCATCGCTGCTTGAGAAGCGCTCTGTACATGGCGAAGCCCAGCACGGCAAACACTGTGGCGCCGACACTCGCTCTCAGCCAGAAAGTGGAGTTCTTCAGGTCGGCCTGAGCCATGTGCCTGTGAGAAGGAGAGGGAGAAAGAAAGAGAGAGAGACAGAGAGATTGGGTGAGGGAAAAAAAAAAAAAAAAAAGAGGGAGCAAGAAAAAGTATGAACATATGAACACAGTATCACCTTTTTCCATTTGTAAAACCACATTGGTATTGGGAGTAGTTGCCAAATAAAGAGGAAAGGTCTACACTACAGAATGAATTGCAAATGTTTATTTAAATGCACAGCAGCAGACAAAGAAACAAACGCATTTGAGTCCAATTAAACAAATGTTTGTAATTTATTCGGTAGTGTGGACTTTCCTACTTTTTTTAACCTGTATGCACCCGGAGGGCATCAAGAGTTTTGAGTTGAGCGGGCAAGTTCTTTATTCTGACTAGTTGCCAGATGACAAAACAAAGCCAAGTTCTCGCTCAGGTGGAAACTACCTGAAAACAAACAGCCACTGATAGCTGAGCCTGTTTCCCCTGAATCTCCCCCTCTGTCCACAGTTGAGTTGTCTATGTGAAACCAGCCTGGAACAGGAACACATGCTTTCTTTTGTCACTTGGTTAGGTTTAGGGAACAGGATCAGACAATAAAGCGGTTGGATGAACAGGAGTGGTGCTGAACTATGAGAAGCAGCATGGAGGCTGGTCTGAGATGCAGTGAGAGGCATGAAATCAGAGAAAACACTTAAAATCAGGTAGCACCTGCCCTTCCTGTCCAAAATGTTTCTGACCATCTCATGCCAATCAAACACAACTCCAGCTGGCTTGGCAAGAAGCACAAACAGTGGGGGAACTATGCGGATCGCAATGAAGTGAAGGTTGTGAAAATGAAAGAGATAACAAAGAAGAAAAGAGAGAGAGAAAAGTGTTTCATATACTCGTTAACACCGAGCGGATAGCTTCAATGGCAAATTGGGCGTACAAAATAAAATACTTCCGACACCCGTACAAGCCCGCCCTGCAACACAGCACTGTCCGCTGAGCCTAGCTGGTCTACATTTAGGCTTAAAAGACACATTAGAGCCCTGGTGCTCTGGTAGGACCAGCAGAGAAACCCTCCTGAAACACACACACACACACACACACACAGACCTACAACCATAAATCCGTCTAGCCATCTTTACCCACAGAGACTCCACCAAGCCTCTCTACAACTCTCCAGGACATAAATGTCAACAATGGTAAGAGCCAGGAGAAGTTATAGTAATGACTTGAAAACAACTAGGTAAAAAAAACAAGGAGGAAAAACAAAAACAAGAACATTAATTCTCCATGATTGGAAAAGCTGAGTGCAGAATGAAGGATAGATTCACTTCTCCAACAGCAAAGAATTAGTCTGTCGCAATCGATGTGCCGTAATGAACCGCGCTCGTCCATCCGTCCACTTATATAAAGGTGTACACACAGACACACACATGCCGCGCACACACACCTTTCTCCCTCTGGATGTGGTTTCTGCCTTTACCTGTCTGAGGGTTTTAGCTGTTCAGCGGAGGCCTCCATATAGATGGACTCCTCCACGTCGGAGACGGCTGTGACCTGCTGCACCAGGCTGCACTCCTCCTCAGCCAGCAGGTAAAACCCCACACCCTCCACCCAGCCCAGCAGCCTTACACACACACACACACAAACACACACAAACACACACCGACCATGGGTACGCACACACACATACACAAATACAGTAGGGAACTTCAACCTCCACCCAAAGCCCAACAGTACAAACTCAAACCATGACTGCGACCAAACCTAGTCAAACAACACTGCACACAACACACAATGACAGGCTACACACACACCTCATATACGGACTGTACACACCACATGGCAGTCAGAGGTGAAGACTGGTCTGATGGCGGAGTGGTTATCATGGCTACCAGGTAAAGACAAATTGTCATTGTCATTTTTTCCCCTTAGGGTTTCAGTTTCTTTGGACATACGACTCCAATTCTGTTAACCTTCTTTTTTTTTGCCTACATTCTGCATTACTGATCACATCCCTGCATATTTGAAAGACTTTGTTTGACATCAATAATTTACTAGCTACAACACTGTTACTGTAAAGTGGCTTTTGGATTAGAAAGGTCTGGTCTTGAAATTCTAGGCCTATCCAGTCTTAGAAAATAAATGTTTATTCTGTTTAGGTTTATTGGACAAGGTAAGGGACAAGGTAAGGCATGCACATTAATGAAGATTTGGGATTTGAGCCACAAGGAAACAAATCAAAGTGTAAACCAAAATGAGTCAAACGGGACTCGTAATCTACATTCCCTGCTTCAAAAAAAAAACTTTCTCAAGTGGCTTGACACCATTTATCCTATTTAATATCCTCTACCTCTCTCCTCGCTCTTTCTTTCTGTCCTTTTCTCACAATATTTTGCATGTTCATTCAACAGTCACAGTAATGTTATCTGGGCTCTGTGGCTCTGAACCTTACACTCTTTACTATTGGTTGCTTGTAATTTTGGTGATCTTTTGGTGAAGAATTCAAAATTATTCTACTGATGCACTCAATGCAAGGCGACCTGGATAAGTGTGTCAGCTAAATACCTACAATGTAAATTTACAACAAAATAGAACCTGATCCAGCCAGCCAAACCCACTTTTGGGGAAACAGACTCTGTAGTCAATGTGGTGTGTCCGCTCCTTCCACTGCCTAAGCCAGTGCTGGCTTGTTTAGTGACATGCCATTAATGGTATCAACAACTCCCAAAGGTTAAAAAAGCATCACCACAAGGGTTAGTATTGGACACAACACTATCTAGGTCTGCCTGGGTCCATGAATACCCGGCCTTGCTGTCCATCAGGCTGCTGCCGGCCTAATAATCACCGGTCAATAAAATAGGCCAAAAATCAGCAAACGCACTACTGCCCAAGCACAATATAACACCAATAAACAGCCATTCAGACCCGGCACCGAGGTTCAATAAATCCTCCCCATCAGGCTCTAGTGTCCTTAAGTATAGTGCTGCACAGAGGAGACACCTATTCCCCACTGCCAATAGATGGTGACACAGCGCTAAGGACCGAGGCCTTAAGCCACCCAGAGAGCAAGAATTAGGAAACAGACGAGGCATGCACACATTACAGCAGGCAGATTAGCAGAGGGTGAACACATGCAAGAGGAAGAGAAAGAGGGGCAGCCAAAAACAGTTGTGTGAACACCTATAGAGGGGAAGGAAAAAAAAAAAGACAAGGACAGGGAACAATACAAGATAGAAAAATGGGATGAAATTAAAGGGTGATTGGTAGGTACAGAAAAATCAATTTAAACATCAAAGAAAAACATTCTGATTTTAAACATGGAACACCAAGCTGTCTGTTAAGCTAATTTATCAAGTCTAAACTCACAAGAGAACCAGTCAGCAAAGGCTATAACTATCGGCTATAATAATAGTATAATATCAGCTATATAATAATAAGCTATAATAATCGGCTAGATAAGTGATCCCCAGAAATTGAGACACACATTGTTTTCTTTCCCCCCCAAAAAATAACAGCCTGGCAGCTACAGCAATGGTTTTTCTCTTGTAGGTGTAGACTTTGGTGTAAGAATGGGAATAACATCAAGACAAAAACAGACTGAAAACTTCATAGACAATCAATCATGCACTCTTTGATAATTGATGAAGGTCAATACCAAAGAGAAATGGATGGACAAGAAGAAATTGAATACTTTTATGTGATATAAAAGAAAATCATACGGCCAAAACATGTAGACATGCAGACTTCAATGAGGTTTTCAGGTGAAGCACAAACCAAACTATAGAGCATGGCTGTGTTTCATTTACTATGCAAATGATATGCTTGTTAGTCAAGATTTACACTTTGCATATCCACCTCACATGACAGGAAGGGGAAAACACCATTCTAGATGTGACCTACACACGGGTATCTAGGTCATGTTTGAACTCAAGTATGGACCAACTTGAGAAAAAAACAAATAAATAAATAAAGAATACGGCACAGCAGAAATCTATGCTTCGGTTTAACCACTTGTTATAGCCTCAATGCATTTCCATTTTTAAACTGCATTCTTTTTCCGGTGCTTCTTGACTGACTTTATATTTGGTCAGTATCAAATATGATGAAATGCTGACAGCAGCTGGACAATATGGCTAGAGTATATTACACTATAGCATAAGATTATTCTGTATTACAACAAACATCACAGCTGTGGGTCCATAACTGAATAAAGTCTGTAGTCATATGTGCATCAGGCCTGAACAACCAAAATTCTCCTTATTTTTCAGTATGTTTCTGTGCATTTTGCCAGAATGTTCCAGAAATTATGGAAATTTGGAAATGATCAACTTCTCTATACTTTCCAGACCTATGCAGGTTAAATCCAAAAGTACAACTGGGTAGCTATTTATTCCTCATAACAAAATGGAAATGTTACGCTTCAGTTTGACAACAAATTTTCAGTTTTACTTTCAAGGCTCGTCTGTGTTATTTATTAGAGTCAATATTGGGAATTCAGTGAGTATTGGACAAGCAATTCATTTGAGACGTCATGCACCGTTCGGGCAGATTCCAATGCAACACCACACACTGTTACCTCCCTGGCTAGGAGCCTAGGTGTTAGCTGGCACAGCATGGCAGAGAGTTTGGTCACGCTTCGCTGTGTCAGGCTGTACAGAGCGGAGGTTGGCTGGGTGGGGCTGGAGCAGAAACCAAAACACGTCATCTCAACCTAGAGTAACTGCTGGGCTCTTTCAGCAAGTGAATGGACTCTCTGCTCACATTTGGTTTGGTTGTGAAGCAACGTGTCAATCAGATGTAAGATATTTCCCAAGAAAATGAGTTCTGAGTCAGTAAAAAAAAAAAAACAGCTTAAACAATAGACCATTGACCTTTAGTGCAGCAGGGTGGTCTAGTGGTTAGAGAGACTATCCTTCGACCGGATGACCCCAGATTAAGCCCCGTGTCAGCAAGCATCCACCCTGCTGAAGTGTCGCTGAGCAAGTCACTGAATCCCTACCAGCTCCAGGAGCGTTCTGTACCCGAGTCTTCGCCCTGACCTCCCTGAAGGGGAGCAAGTGAAACAAGAATTTCCCAAACAACGATCAATGAAGTATCACATTATTATCAGTCTCAAGTGAATTTCATCAGTGAACATCCCCTTTCCTCGCAGTGGATATGCAATGTAAACCTGACCAATGGCCAGCATTAAAGGAAAGGAGAGGAGCCTTCACCACCACCAGTGTTAGGGAGCTTGGGTTAAACAAAAGCCTCTCTGTGACCCATCCTGGAGGTCCAGCCCAGGGAGGGAGGCAGAGAGGAGGTGTCAGTCTATGTTAAAACACTAGTGCTTATTCTATGTATGAACCTGTTGAAAACGACCCTGCGGAGTTGGGCCTTAACACTGCGCAGCAGCTCCAACTTGAGGAGGTTCTGACACAGGCAATAGGTGCACCTGTTGCAGGCACACATGCAGCGGAGACGGGCGTGGCTGCGGAGAGACACAAAAATGCGTGTATACACACACATACAAAGACATACACAAGCTGCATGAAACACACACAGACGAAGAGACGGTCAAAGCCACACCTATGGATGCCAGGTGGGCAAAAACCTCAACCAAGTGTTTAACCACTAGTCTAGATCAAAAGAGGACTTTTGGGCTAAATGCTGCATTGCACCCACCTCCTTAACTATATTACTTTAGTCAAAGAAAAAACAAGAAAACTTCTATAATGAACTTTCAGAGTCGATAGTTTAAAGGAAAGTAAAGGAACATAAGCAGTGGAAAGCCACAAAGAGGGGAAGAGCGACAAAAAGAAAAGGCAAATTCTAAGGGTGGCACATTAAATACGAAATGCAAAAACCCCCAGAATCTCTTTAGTCTGATTTTTGGCTCTAGCCAATGAAACCTTCCTCTGACCAATTTCCCTCAGTAGCTACAGCCACCTATGTACTAGTAAATAGAAAGGTGTCTAAACTATGACCTCCGGTTGTTGAGGCAAACGCCCAACATTATAAACAAAATTCAATTAAATTCAATGTAAATTAAATTAATGTATGCATTTTTCATTAAAAGTAATACCAGTTAAAACATATCAGTTTGACACAACTTTGTACAAAGTATATTATGAATTTACATCATGAAGATTTATGTCAGGTTAAACTCTATTCTGCAAATATGGATGGTGGGTAATTTACAGTGGGTAAACTGAGTTTAGGCGTTTACCCTCCACTACATCCTGACTATAGTCCTTCTACAGTAGGAAACCCATTAAAATTTTCAATATTCAAAGAGTGGGAGAGCTGATCTAATTTTTGAATCATTCATTCAATGTTTAAGGCAGAATTAGTCCTCAATCAGCACTCCTATTCCTTGGTGAATCTGGCTCTTTGGTCTCAGCTGAAGCAGCCTGAGGCAGCAGTTGCACCGAGCTGAGTAAGCATTTTTCTTTAAATCTGCAGAGACCCGTTACCCCTGCTCCAGACTGCAGCAGATCAAATGGTTTTAGCATCAGACAACAGGATTTCTGGCCTGTTAAGCTGAGATTTAGTTGGCACGCTCAATTAAATGCCAATTAATCTGCTCTGAAGTCTAATCCGATCAGAAAGCCTTGAGGAGCTAAAACACCCTACTGGCACTATAAAGTCAATGGATTGACCTGGCAGAAGGCCAACAGCAGGTAGGAACTTTCAGGCACGCACACACACACATGGGACTCATAAGTGAAGATAAGGACCTATGCATTTAATTTGGTTTGGGCTTAGAGTGGCAATAGATTTCAATTTGAAGGCCTTAATACCAAAATGCCAACTGTAGCTTCTAACCAAAAGGCCGCAAAGTTGAAAAAGCAAGGTAAACATGGCAGGAGGTTTCAACAGCCACTTTCAGAGACTGATTTTTAATGTGCCAGTCTAGCAGAATAAACAAGTTTTCCAGCCACAACCACAGTTCACCAGCATGTGGCTGGTGGCTGGTATTAATTTCCCACCCTGATAAGGGAAAACATAAATGACTGTGGGCAAAACTTCACTGCTGGATACTCTAGGAGAGAAGCAGAAGTGGATGGGCAGACATAGGACAACACAGGCATGGAGGATGGGACATGGAGCAGTGGGACAGTGGGAGAGGTGCAGGAGTCTCAACTGAGTCACAGAGCGGTAAAGGGTCAGGTGAATGGGAGCAAGGGTTAGTCAGGTGAAGAGGTTCAGCACTCACGGGTACATGGCCATGGTGGTGAGTCTAGTGTAGATGTCTTTGTTGGGCGCTTCGGTCGTGTTGCAGGTGAAGGGCTGAGGCGGGTGGAGCTTGTGTTTGCGGCAGAACTCCAGTGGCGAGAGGCTGCAGTGCTGCCGCACTTCATGCAGGTCTGACTTGGCGGCAATCAGCATGCAGGGCGTCTTGCTGTCTATGAAGTATTGCTGCCAAACACAAACGTTAAATGTTACTGTGGAAATTTAACACATTCGATTTGGCATTTTCTTATTACTTGGATACAATTAATTAATTATTGTATTTTACCATTTTAACTGACTGCAGTCAGGGATACATTGGTAAGAGACATTTTGAATGGTACCGTCTGATATTTTAATAACAAACGTACTTGACATGTTAAGGGGAAATATTTGCTGCATTTGTCCTTCTGCAGCCCAAAAACAGGCATGTTAGCATTACTAGCTAACTTAAATAGCAAACATGTGTCTGACAGTATTCCTTAATTTGAATGAGGAATGCAAACAAAGCTAATACGCCATTTGTTGGTTAATTTAAGTGCCAATACAGAAGACTTTCCCTCACATTGTGACAGGTAAAGAAAAATAAAGAGAAAGTAAAGAGAAATTCAGACCGACTTATTCAGATATGTTTTTACTTGCATGAATTATGAATTAAAAAAGGATAAGTCATCTGAATAAGTATAACATTTATTCCTTGTTGGATGTTTTTGTCCTGCATTTGACCAGCACCTCGCAGATCTGGAGCTGTGCAAAGGACATTATACCCTTAATGTATCTGTTTAAAACTGACAAGCACTCTTCCTCCATCTCAAAACCATTCCACTGAGGCTTAGTGGAATGGCATGGATGGGAAAGCGGAGTGACAACATAATCAGTTGACTAACCTTGTAGACCTTGGCGCAGTATTCAAAAGAGCGGGGATTGTTAATGTCATACACCAGGCAGACCACATCACACGCTAGGTCCGCCTCCGACAGGAAGTCAAAATCTGGCATCACCTCATGGAGCTGGGAGGGAGGGGGAGGGAGGGGGAGAGAGGGGGAGAGAGAGAGAGAGAGAGAGAGAGAGAGAGAGAGAGAGAGAGAGAGAGAGAGAGAGAGAGAATGCAGATGTTAGGATTAACGGCTGTGCAGAGAACTAATGCTGCTACACAGCACAAGACTGTAATACACTCAGATTATGTAACAGTAATTCAAAGAGCAGATGAGATGACTGGTCCTTACCAGCAGGTACTTCTCCTGGCCGTAAACATAGGTTGTGCTGATGGCATAGAAAGACTTGTGATCTTCTCTGATCTTCCTCTGTCGCTGGGTCGTGGGGGAAATAAACAAGGTCAGTGACATCTAACCATAAAGACTGACTGTGTCCATGCTGGTCTCTTCCAGCCTTGGCTTGGTTCACCTTTGCTTCACCTATGGAGGTTGACTGAAGTAGACACCGTCTAATGGTGCGCTCAAACCTATAGTTCATTTTTGTTTTGGTCCAAAATCATAGTGGAAAGGTTTACTGTTGTGCGTTTTGTTGTTGCATTTTTGTATTTGGTTCATTTAGGTCCACACTGCTCAATTACAAGCAAACTTGTGTCATCTGTCAACCACTGGATATGGGGCGGGGGACATTGTTCTCACCTGCCAAAACAAAACAAACTAAAGGAGTAAATGCTCCAGAGTTTGACTAAACCGCTCTAAACATGCTTGGTGTGAAAGCATCCCAACACACAGTCTAACAATCAAACAAGAATTGGTCAAATTACTGTGTGTAATTTAGCAGTCAGACAGGGTCTGACTGCAGGGATTTCATATTAAACTCTTAAAGCAAAGCAACTTAGTGTTTTTTCTTCCAGTCCATCTAATGGAAAACGTCAAGTAGCCCATGTTTTTGTAACTTAAGCTTGCATGAGGCTTCTGAACAAAGTCAATTGATCTTCATTCACTCCAGGGCACAAAACTAACATTTTCACCAACTTTTTTGTTTGGTGGCACAAACAGATGATTTGGTCGCACCATTTTTTTCCACTGCACGACAATAATGATCAGACCTCTGCATCTCATTATGTAGCTGCATTCCAAACAAAACTGGCTGATGACTAGCGGTCTTTTAAATTTGCATGTCCTGTTATTACATTGATTTGAAAACACTGACTGTCACTTGAGACTTGATAAAGTGCAAAATGTTGCCCCCATCACCCCTCAAAACCCTCCCCAAGGGCAAAGTTAGCACCCAAACCCCTCTGAAACCAGGGAAACACCAGGGGTGTGTGCAGCAAGACAAAGTATGGAGTGAAAGATAGTCGTATGAGTCCAAAGGGGTCGGCATCCACGGTCTCCACTGACCTGCAGGTTCCTGCCCAGGAAAGCTTGGAGGAAGCCGCTCTTCCCGCTGCCCCGGGACCCCAAGATGTTGCAGCGGAAGACGCTCCGCTGGGTCTGTTTCTTCTGCAGGTCGATACGCTTGTTGCGCGTCACTGAGGCACGGAAAAGAGATACTTTATCAGTGAACAAGAATATGCATGAATAATGGGAACACAGTGACATATATAAAACACACACAACCTCGTGACAGTATTATGGGGCACTATCTATCTGATATTATATACTGCCCTAGTAGCCAGCACAGTTAAAAAGCATATAAAAACACCACAAGAGAGATGGAAATGTAGCATGTCTTCTTACCTGTGATGGCAGCTGCTTGGGACTCCTGTTCATAGATGATGGAGTAGCCCAGGTAGCCTAGGTATTCCAAACTGCGCTGTACATCTAGATATGTTGTTAACCTAGGATAGGAGACAGAGGACAGGCCATGACTCTGGGACGGTATGAATAGTTGAGATGCACATGTTAAGTGTGTGTGTATTTGTACGCATGAGTGTGTTTGATCCCAACTCACGTCCACTGGGAGAGGTATCCCTGGTACGTGATCCAGCCCTGATCGTTGGTGCACACCGTGTTGTTGACATCCGGACCCCAGGGCATGTAGGGAAACACCTTGAACAGGTCCTTCACCTCCTCCGGCGACAGCGCGCAGTCTCTGTCCTGGATCACACATTAATACACACATTTTCAATAAATTCTCCCTGAGTGGACAGTTAAGGCTGACTTATGGAATGCATACAAATTAACACAGATGGACAGAATATGTCATCATCCATACACTAATTTAGTTTGAGGCTTGGAAATAAAACGAATGCTGGATACACATTATAAGATTTCTTGAACTGAGCACAAAAGTTGCCATCCTAGAAAAATATAAAACAAACATGGTTTTGTTTGTGTGGGACAAAATAAGTGGGATTGTATCGAAATCTTGTATTGTGCATACATTCATGCATCAACTCACACACTTATTTCCAAGCCTAACACAAGATAAGTGCAGGAATACAGCAAAATAATCTGTAACAAAATAGCAGGAAAAAATAAAAATATTTTTTATTTACAGTGCCTTTCAAGGAACCGTGTTCAGTACAAAAGTACAAATCCAAAGTCCTGAGAAAAAGGGCACAAAAAAATTGACACTCCCGTCAAACTCACTTTATCATGCTTGTCGAAGACACTCTGGAGGAAGAGGTAAGCGTTGTGGTTGAGCTCTGTGGTGCAGTCTGGGGGAATCTTTATCCTGGCATACAGAGACGGACAGAAAAAGAGACGGATGGCAGTTCTGATTAGCTCAGCAGAAAGCTCTGGAGCGCAGAACGCTGTTCACAGAAGCCTCGCTGCAAGTCACAACTGGTAATACAAGGGAGAGGAACTATGCAACTGAATCACTTCAAGATACCAAATCACTTCAGTGGAGGAGAGGAACTTATCATACGTAACTCAACTGTGATCAACTGTGTGAGTTCATTTCAAAAAAGGAAGTAGATATTCACAAGAGTATGAATGTTTTTTCATAGCAGTGGTGTTTGAGGGAAAACTGGTTGTGTTTATATGTCTGTAACTAATTTGGCCAAAGTGTTGTTTTCTGTCTAGTTTGCAGCTCTAAAACTTTTTTTGGGTCACCTCATCATGATAAATACTCAGTTATATTATTCTTGTTGGCACTTTGACTCATGACTTTGTGACCCCCTCCCCCTCACACCCCCCTAAAAGCTGTAATATAATCTTTAACCCTGCACTCACAGGGGGAACAGGTAGTCCTGTGTGAGCTCCAGGTCGTCGTCGTAGCCGAACCTCCTCAACACAGTCCAGGTGGTCTCGTGTCGGCCCCTCTGGATGAACAGGGTGTGCAGGAACAGGAAGCCTGCGCCAGAGAGCCAATCAGAGAGGAGAAGAGATGGGGGTCAGAGGTCAGTGTTGATGAGAAAGTGATAATGATGTGGGACAAGGGACAAATAAAGACGAGAGAGGGAGAGAGGAAGAGGGAAGACAACTGCACAGGAGAGCGTCTGACCTTTGAGCGTGAGTCCGTTGTCCTTAACCCCGTCGGTCATGTTCCTCCTGACCACATTCTTCACGTCCTCTAAGGCCTGGGGCGCCAATGGTGTATTGAAACATGTTCTCTATATATACACAAACACACACACACACACACACACACAGCTTTCAGGAGGTTTGCCATGGGACAGCTGCTGTACAGTGCCTATGCTGGGAGTGTGTGATGTTGCACTTGGCACATAAGGGAAAGTAGCAAAGTTATCAAAAGAAGAAAAGGTTTTTCAGGTTTGTTTCAGGTCTTAGCCTGCCTCCTAAACCAGTCTCGTCCTTTTCCTTTCCAGTAACAATACAGAGTTTGATGAAGCCTGATGCCAATCAGGTACAATTATCATCAAAATGAACTGTGACACTCTTAAGTGGAAGAAGTGGAAGAAGTGGAAGAAGTGGAAGACGTTACCTGGAAGAAATTGAGTTCATTGTCATTTAGGATGCCATCGTTGTCCAGGTCAGACACTTTAAAGATTCTAGTTAAAGACTTGATGCAGGAAGGCTTCATCTGTAATGGAAGAGAATGTTATTCATTGGGTTGTTTACATGCCACAGCGCCGTTCTTTAAGTTAGGGAACAAAAAAAACACCAAAATGTCACCCAATTCTATATCACATAAAGGGATTTAGTGGATTGTCTTGTACAAGGACAAGTTGTGTCAGTCAACTAAAAATATGACTTCTTTACAGCATTGCATTAGAGTGTAATCCTGGTTGACATGGACGCTGTTGGCGCCAGTCCAAGACAGTGTGCATCTACAGGCCTCACCTCCTTCTCCTCTGGGCAGTAGAGGGGTCCTGTGGGGTGGAGAACAGCCTTCTGGGCATAGTAGAACAGCTCAGAGATGTTCTTCAGGTTTTTGGCAGAGCACTGAGGAAACAGAAAGCACATGTTCATGTGAATGCCCCTGGGCTACAGCAACTCCTCTTCTCACCTTGTGAGGCAGCAAACGTTGAACTTGTCTGCACAGACTTGAATGGTTCAAAATGGGTTTCTACCACAGCTTAGGAGGATACAAGAAACCAAGGCACTCAACTTTAAGTAGAAAGACTTAAAATGCCTTTATTGCATTGGTAAGTTATAAATACAGAACATGATTAAAAACTAGCCCTGACGTGTTTCAGCTGCTTAAACAAGACTCAATGGTGAAAAAGTACTTAAAAAGGGAAGACAAAGGTGGAACAGGTGTTCTCATTTAGCAATCTTTGTCAACCATTGACAAAGATTCACTTCACTTCAAGTTGAGTGTCTTGGTTTCTTGTATCCTCCTAAGCTAATTTATGTATCCTCTGTCAAAGAGCACCTTCTTGTTTAGTACAGTTGATAGTTTCAAGAAGCTCTCCAGTCCTATCGTCCTTGGATTTCTACCATTTGAATTTCACTTAAATGTAATTTTGCTGGATGAAATTGACAGACTGATAAAGCAAAAACAACAATTGCCCAGAAACACTCTCTAAACTATGAGGTTTTAATGGGGTCTCATAAATGAAACCGACATGCTGGAAGATACAGAAAGTACAGTCAAGAAAAAACAGAATACACCAGAAATCTGAGATAGACTCTATTCTATTTCAGTGCAGGAGCACATACAACTAACCCTAGCCCAGGTGGCACACTGCCGGCTCATGAAGGAACGGTTCACATGGTCTTTCACATGAGTCCAACTAACTGGCTGTGTGTGACTGTCCCCAAACTGTATCCACTGTGTGTGTGCGTTCCCTCACGTCCTCCCCGTCTGCTGCTTTTAGCCTGGTAACTAATCCAGCCGAGGAGGGCATGACTGAGCAGTCACATGGGACAGAGGGAAATTTGAATTCGAGAGAGATGCAGACAGAGGCCAACTTCCTCCGTGACGCCCATGCCTCTCAGCACACTCTCAGTCCGTCAGTCCGTCAGCAGGCCTTGGCCTCAAAGCACAAGGCTGAGTAACATAAACCCATTAACAAGTCAGTCAGTCAGTCAGCAGAGTGTAAGTGGAGTCAGGAGCTGGGCTGCAACCCAAGTGCAGCTTGGAGCCTATCTGTCCCGCACACACTCCGCCTCACTTAGACAGTCAATGCATCTATTGGATTTTCAATGAGCTTTTCATCTTTCATTTGACATTTCATCGCTCTCAAGTGCTTCATCAAAGTTTACTTCTGCATGGGACTTGCCCTGCCTGTCTGGATCCAAAAGAAACTCAATAAAACCCGCTGGCATCCAGGCAGTGCATACGGTATATGTGTGTGTGTGTGTGTGTGTATTTGCATGGATTTCTTACCTCTACGCAGGTCTCAATGTCCTGGTACTGGTTCATGATAGGCAGGATGGTCTCCATGCTGCTGTGTTCCACGAGGTCTGACTTGTTCCCCACCAGGATCAATGGTACCCTGCAGTAACGCCACATATTAATATATTACCCCTCTCATAATAGGTTAGCTTTATTTTGCTTAATACATACCAACACTAACTCAGCGTAATGGGGCTTATTAAACCTGTCATATTCCTGTGGCTTAATTCATTCATGTGGCTTAAAATAATCTAGGGCATCTCCTGAGTCACCTGATCAAAGGCAGGTCTTCACACAGTGTGGCATGCAGTCTACTGTATGTAGAGGCTTAACGTCTGCAATGCTAACCCCCCGACTATCAGCCACTACAGCAGGCTACAGTACAGCTGTTACAAGCATCTAGAGTTGGATATGGTGAGCCTGCCTGCTGCTTTATAGCCATACTAAAATACAGGCATTTAGGCTGTAATCTATCTGTCTTAAACATAAGACAGATATTCATGTTTTGTTCATATTTCCTATGTCTTAGTCAAACGATTTTGGATCCCAGCTGATATAATTTCTTTTTGGCCAAAGCAACCATGCTACTAGTAACCACTATGTCAGCTAGCATGCTACAAACACACACAACGTAACAACACATCAACATGCTAAGAAATCAATATACAAGCATGCTCTTAAACAGCCAGAGCAACCATGCTACCAGCAAACAGTATGTCAGCTAGCATGCTCCAAGCTAATGTCAAATGTGGTAACATGCAACCCCAGTGACTATTGAGCAAAATCTGGTAATGTGGTAGACCTGCAGGAGAAACTCAAAGTCAGGCCAATAGTTGCCTTACACACGTGCACACACACCTCCCAAAGTGACATGAACACACCTGCTATCCTTGTCTGTCCTGTCATTTATGAGGGGAATCCAATGGCTTGTCACCTAGGGGAGGGAGAAAGCACAACATCAAACACTGTAGCCAGGCAGGCATTCATAACAAACATACACCAATGAATTTGTCTCTCATTTAATAGAGGACTAGAGGATTAGCAGGGACTACGATTAACAATAAGCAGCATCCCGTTTCAAATTCAGGACACACCGTAATTAACACTTGAGATGTAAAATGAGCTGCCTAGATCAGTACAGTTGATTAACTGTGGTGAGAACAGGGAGAAACCATACTCACCTTCTCAATGGACTTCTTGTTGTTGACTGAGTAAACTATGCAGATAACATTTGCCTGTAGAGATGAATAGCAATGTAAGCTCAGACAGTAATGGACATAAAATATACAGTGGGTATGGATACTTTGAGAGCCGGGTAGGATCAGAATAAAGTCCAACCAACCTTGGATATTTCCTGATACAGCTGCTCATCTGACTGTTCTGCCTCTGAGGTGTGAGAGATGGCACATCAGTGAACTGTTTAACATGTTATCGATCCTTGCTGTCGATTTATTTCTATCAGTTATGAGCAGAATGAATATGCAGTACTCATTATCGCATTTACTCAATTGATGTGGACCGGTATTCATCCAACTGATCATTTTTGTCTGATGATGAGGCCAGTGATGAAGTGGTGAGTTTGCGGTTTACCTGAGTAGTCCACTATGTGTGTGGGGACTCTCTCTGGCGTCACATCGGCTGGGATGGTGATCTCCTCAGCCCGGAGGGGAACCTGGCACACACCAGACAATGATCACAACTACTGACAACATGAGCAGGGCTAAATAACTATTAGAGCTCAACCGATTGCTGATTATTGAGGTGAGAATGTACTAGGGCTGCACAATTATTTGCACATAATAGTATATTGTAAATTTATGTTTCCACGATTAAGCTATGTTTCCATGATTCAAATTGTGTAATTTGGTGATATAGAAGTGTTTGTTATATTTTCAATTCCCCTGACGGTCCCAGTGTGGCATAAGAAGCACTTCCATTACACGTGACCAATCACAACCTTTGAATGTGCAGCGTGCATTTAAACCAGGTTTTAAACAATCACAAACTTATATCATATACAGTATTATTTAGTAAACAGTCATTTTTTTGTTTTCTTTAAGTCAAGGACAGCAGCAGTGTGCATGATAAAGGAGGTGCATCATTCAATCTGTGAGGCTAGAAACATGAACCTAAATGACAACGGATATGTTAGCGGCATCTGTCTAGGTAAACACGGAGGATGGAATGACCCTTGTTGAAAAGAAAGTTGAAATGTTTTGCCTGCATGCTACCTCATGATTCTGACATCTCTGTGAACAATCTATAAGTCAAATCTATAAGTCTGATAGCCTGTTGATACGCACCTCATCAGGAAACTCCTCGCTGACCAGAGACATGATCAGCGACGTCTTCCCCACCTTGGCTGTATGGACACAGGAGAAGAAAATGGACTTAGTGCATCATTTTTTTTTATTACAAGCTGAAGTGATACAACTCTTTTACAGACATTGGGACATTAACAATTGACCTCTCTGCCACCTCAGAGCATTCTGGGTAATGTGTTAAGTGAGAGGGTGCAGATAAGAGCAGCTGGAGAGGGTGATGAGCTGCAGCCAAGTGCTGGAAGGAATGCTCACTGAAGTCCAGCACTTGACAGAGGCCACCACAGACAGGGCTGCAATTAAGCCTGTGGTGGGTAGAGTGGTCTAGGAACTGCTCTCTAATTCAAGAGTGGCCTTTGTTGAGGACTAGACTTTGACACTATTCATCCTATAGGCCGAGCAGTGAGTTATCATTCTGCCAGTTTCAGTGCATCCACAAAATACCACCGATAATAATAAACAGCAGCAAATAATATTAATAAACATTATGATTTTGACATATTCCCTCGCACACGAGACTTCAACCTGCACTAGAACCAACATTGGGAATAAGACAGGGACAAAAGGAGCACCAAAACCAACATTACCCCCATCCACCACTGTTGCAATATATAGGCTATATAGGCCTACAGTGGAAACATGGGATGGATTAACAATTAAAGAGGCCACGCTAAGATGCATTTTTTTTTGTATTGCAATTTAACAGCCATAAACAAGGCCTTGTGGATTGGTAGGTTGCTTGCAATACTCCCAAATCTTGTCCTATATTACACTACAAGACTGTAGGCACGTAGCACTTTGGCTGCCCTTCTCCAAGGAACAGTCAATGCCAACTAGTGTGGCAATGTAGGCCACACTGTATCACTAACCCTAACCCTAAATATAAATAGTAACGTTACTGTCAACACACATGGTTTAAAGAGAACAACAGAGTAGGTGAAGGAGAGGAAGGCAGAGATATACTGCCTTCTTGGCCCTCATTCACAGTCACAGGTGAAACTGTATTTCTATTTTATGTGACTCAGTTTAAGACTTATGACAATGGCTCCAGTGGGAAACATAAGGGATGAAAGGGAGCAATGCCTTTCATCTCAACTAAACTGAATTCCCAAAAATCTGTCAAATTGAGGCATTTACACTTGAAAAAGGGGTTACAATGCAGTTGTAAGCAAGCTACGTGCAGCCTCGTCTAGAGATTAACGTTAAGTCTACTTATTACTGTGAAGGGAAGTAGTACAGTAACCATAACATGGCAGTAAATGGAAACCAACACTCATCATGAGATTGTCACTGCCACCTTTTAAGTATTTCTAATTTTGGCTATGAACACAAGCTATAAAGCAAAGCCCCGGGTGTTTATTCTAATGCACTGCGGCATACTTTGGCAGACGAGATGTAATCAGCCATTACAGTCGTTGTATTTCATAACACCTCAATGCACATAACGTCTCATGCTCAGGCAGTGGACGGTAACAGAGTCATTAATTGCATCTGCTAAAACCCCCAACCGCTAGCTATAGCTGCTACCTCGCTAGCAGACTAGCTAATAAACCGTTCGACCGACTTGAGAGTGGAAGAAGCTGCCACTTACGTTCCCCTACGAGTAATATCCTCACGTCCTTTCTCATGTTTGAGCTTGCTTCTTTATCCAGAAACGAGTCTTTATTCTCTCATCTATTCCGCTGGATGCCGTCCTCCAGCAGTTTATCTAATGTCAGGCCTGCGCAGTGAAGTCCTGCCGCTGTCAAACTCTCGGCGCCTTTGTAGGACAAAACGGACGGACAATTTTCTGTGCTCCTCTGTGTGTTTTTCACTCGTTAATTCTCTACCCGCGACTTCTCCGCTCAGCAGCAATGAGACTTAAAAAGTCGACTGTGAAACACATTTGTATCATATAATGTTAATCACTCTCTTTTCGGCACTTCCATGGCATTTCGCAGTAGATGTTTCAAGAGCATGCCTGACCTCCACTACCCGGCAACTACAGCAAGCCGCAGAGGACAAACTTCACCTTGAAATTAAAAAACGCATTATACCGCCCTCTCGCGTCAAAACAAGGAACTGCAGCTCCACCAGTCAACTAGAACAGTGATTCTCAACCGTTCTCAACCGTTTTCATATCATACATTCATATAATAATTCATAACCAAATGTAGTACACATTAGGGACACGGACGCCCATTTGATGAGATTTTGTCTCTCGGACCCAAATCTGAGAATATTTTTATTGTTAGATTTGATTTTGTCCAGAATTCCATGACTATCTGCATTGTAGGTAGAGAGATAATGAGAAAATATGACCCAAATAGTCATTCTTCTACATTCTCTAATTGTGTTAAATTTTGTGAATAAATTAATGGTGAACTTTAACAATTACATGAAGTTGCTGGGGAACCCCCTCAAGGACCCCTGGTGGTCCCCGGACCCCACATTGAGAAACACTGAAGGCACTCCAAGTAGGCAAACCTCCACCAACACTTCTCCAACTTGCTGTTACACCCAAAGACATCATTCCTGTCACTTAAATTCCATGTTAAACTGATTTGTTGACCCTGCAAACATACCCTTGGGATATGGACTCAAGTCTTCATCTTTATCTGTTAGTTTCATAGTTATGGCTAAAGAAAAACAATAACTGTCTCATGATTACCACAAAAAAACCATAAGTGCATCACTGGTCCATGAGTGTACCTAAGGCTGAATACCTTAGAGAAAAGGTCCCTTGAAGCAGATGTAGCCTAACTAAATACCACAAATCAATTCATTTGTTTGGTAGCGCTGGAACTATAACTTCAGTACAGCAAGTGACAGTTCTGTTCTACCAACTCTGTTTGACCTTACAGGCTTTTCAGGTGATGGGATGTGGTTGGATTAGGAATAACGATGTTTACACTTGTTACAGGCTAAAGGGATCCTGCTGACTGAAAGAATATAAGAAACAAATGTAACTTTAATGTAATTATTAAGTGCTAAATTTGTAAAGTAATTATTAATTTAAGTAACTTCAGAAATTTAAGACATTTGGAATAAGAAACCTTTATATTTTAGAGGGTAAATGGGGGGATATTGACCTGAAATATTGATGATCCTGATTAATGTCATGATTGTCCTTGAAGGTTCAGAAAAAAATGAAACCTCCAAAAAAATGTTTGTAACATAGTGATCACAGGAATAGTAATAGAATTCATCAATGCATGAGCTGGTCTGAAAGTCTGTATTAGACTACAAAGCAGGATTTGAATGCACCACATTTCATGGGAATCTGTACAAATGCACCAGGGGCAGGAAGCATTGGCTTCCACAGAGGCCTGCAATCTTAAATTCCAAACAATCCCTAATTTAGAAAATTTGACAACGTGAACCAGACAGAAGAAGAGCTGGTTGGTGGGACGTTGGAGAATGCAGAAGATCTTTGATCTTATTCTGTCTGTTGAAGCCATCCTCTGCAAGGTTGTTACCGGCTTCAGTGATGGATGACTTTATTCCTTGTTTGATATAACTGTTACTTGGTGTAAAACAGACACATTTGTGCAACTTTGCAAAGCTTTATTTTTAGATGATGGAAAAACTGATCTTGATGTTGGTAAAAGCCCAGCCTGTTTAGTCCTGGCTGCTGCAAACAGCTTCAGAAGAGGTCCATGGTCCCCCTCTCCTGCTCCACTAGAAGAACAAGGGACGAAGAAGACGGTGCATTAACTCTGTAGCCTCTCACAAGTTTGCTTGAGGTCAATTCATTGACCAGTGTCCTTGTTAGTCTTTTTCACACTGCAGTCACTGAGCGTGAATCATTCTCTGCCTTGTCCTCCTACTATGTCGCTGATGTAGTGCCCGTGGAACACAGAAGATGCAATGAAGGTAAAGCTTTGTTTGTGTTTGTGCTTGTGCTTGTCAGTTACAGATATATGTTCATGTCTGATGGAAATGACATTAAATACCGCAGTGCATGCTCTCCCCAAGGTGAGAGACAATTCCTGAGAGGCAGTACGTGTTCTGATACTGTCATTCTCCTGTAAAAAAAAACATGGTAAATGATCAGGTTATCATTTCCTTTTCAATGAGGCTCATTAAACTACTCTATCAAAGCATGGCTAACCAACAGCTCATTTAAAAAATACTGTTTTTCTTTCTTATCAATATATTTTCAGTCTCTTCTCCCTGTTTCTCTCTCACCACAGATTCTCCCTGCTGTAAAATCTCACTCTCTCCTGAACAATCCAGCTGATCGACCGACGCTGAAATACACCAAAAAAAAAATGAAATGAAATGAAATTTACAAACTAAAGTTGGACTTTTTTTGTCGGCTTAGCTGCTCTTTGAACAGGTTTAAATTGCACACTTTCTCTTACCTGTGCTTGGGAGGGGTGTCTGTTGGGACCTCTTTTTTTACAGTCTATGGGTTGGGACAGTGTTATTCTGCCCCCTGGTGAGCATTAGAGCATCCATTTAGATTAATGTGATATTCAAGATATAGTGTAAAGAAAACTGTTTTTGCACCTGAACAAAGTGTACAGTCAGTACACTTTACAGATTTTACAGACAGTAGAAGGACTATAGTTTCCTTGTTGGTCAGCCTCTCCCACTATCAAATCCATTAGGCAGGTTGATACACTGTCATTCTGCTGAGCTCAATGAAAAGAATTAGGCAAAGGATCGCTTTTCAATCAGAGAAGTGAGTATAACCAACTTCTGTAACTCTATTCACATGTTTAGAGTTGCTCTGGCTCTTAAAACATGCACAACTCCAATTATTGAAAAAACAAAAAATGTAATCGTCCGTATACTGACTTTGAAGTGGAGTTTGAGGCTGTCTTTGAGGGAAGAAGAGACGTTCAAGGACAGGTTGTTCTGCTCCTCCTCCTGACAGACTTTCTCACCGCAGCTTCACAAAACACACACGGAGGAAAAGGACACGCACACACTTCTGTGATCTGTGATCAGTAGTAAGTGATGCACTTTGTTTAATGTTTAATTCTGTGACTGTTGTTGTAGTGGAGTTACCTGGAACAGAAACTCACGAGCATCCAACAAGAGATTCAATCGTGTTTATCGTGCACACACAATGTAAATGTATATGCTAATTCTGACTTATTCCATCATCAGTTAAATGATTTGTAAATTAAAAATATTAACGTCAGAACCAAGAAACTGCATAAAAATAGCACGACGCTGTGCAGTGATGTAAGCTCTCCTCTATTACCACATAACAAGGCTAGTCCAGTGACTTGGGAGTACTTTATTGATCACAAGAATGGATATTACATAATGACACAGTACTTTCTGAAGTGTCAGTAATTGCCATCTTCTAATGAAAAAGTTTGATATGAACAATTTTCCCTCATGTACAGCAACTTTGCAGTAACCAGAAGGTAATGGGCATCACACAGCAACCTCCAATAAACCCAGTCTGACGTCGAGCATCAGATCCATTGTCAGTTGATGTGAGCGGATGGAAGTCTCTGAGCCACACTGTGGCACCGAGGAAAGTCTGAGTCAACTCTCAAGCTGCTTTGCTGCAGCACAGTGGGGACAGTCCGTACTGAGAGCAACAGTGCAGCGAGGACAGATCACTGCTCATCTGGTGTGCTGCAGGAGTCCACACACTGCTGTCCTCTCACCATCACTCTGTAGCTCATCTCTTCCACCTAATGTTGGCTTCAGCTGGGATGAGAAACAAGTGTTAGACAGTGGTCACAAAGTGGATATGGCTCTGTGTACATGTTTCTGCAAGTGTGAACACACGTGTGAATACAGGAATATAATGCTGATGGCATGTGAAAATCTCATAACTCCACTTTACATGTTCTTCTGTGGGTTGAGAACATTCTACCATGCTTGGGCTTATAAAACCCTTTAAAACCTCATTGGATAAACTCAAAAATGCATGGTGATCAAGATAAAAACAAAGCTGCTTTTCTTAGCTCCTAAAATGTTGTCATTTTGGAGATACAAGGTGCATGTGCGTATATGTGTATGTGTGTGTGTGCACCGTACTCACTGGTGTAGTCCTGAGGTGCCATGGGCCTGGACAGGACCTGTCTGAGGGCGTCCAGCCACTCCCGCTGCACCCTCTCCTGCTCGCACATGAACACAAACTGCCGTTTGGGGGTTTCCACCGACACGCCGCACTTCCACTTGTTTCCCCGAGCGCTCTTTGGAATACACTCCTTCACCGAGTAACCGTTGCTCTCTGTGCCGATGAAAACGACCCCTAACTCCTCCGCATCCTGCAATCACAACAATGAAAGCATGTAAACACACACACACACACAATGGGGGTTAAAATGCCCAACAGATTTCCAGTATAGCAGTACGCAGCGACAGTGAGTGAGACAGTGACTCACCAGCTGGCCTTTGAAGTAAAGCAACTTCCGGTCCTGAGAGTCCAAGATGAACCATCTCTTTTTGAACGGCTCCTTTTGCTGTTGAAAACATATTTAATAGAAACCTGTTTAAAGCACAACTCTGTCCATTTTCAACCTGGGCCCTATTTTCCCAACTTTAACCATCAGACCAATGGATTCTCACCAAAATCTCATCAACTGCTTCACTATAAAGCTACTTACATCTTGCTTGCCTGTGTGTCAATTCACCAAAAAGTCATCTAAAATCATGACTTCCTTGTTTTGTTGTAACCCTGGCCTTTTGCACCCATGCAAGCAAGATGTAAGCCGCTCTATAGTGAAGCAACTGACAATTGGTCAGAATCAGTTGGTATGATGGAAAATGATAAGGACAACAGGGTCCAGGTTGAAAATGGACGGTTTTGCTTTGACAGCAGCAGCCTGGGGGAGAAGTTGGGGGGTTCACACACACATACACTGCCCTCTCTTTGCTGTTGGAAACATTTTTAACATAAACCTTTATTTAACCAGGCGATAACACATTTGTATTTACAGCGAGTCCCTGGGTAGTTGCCAGAGGAGGAACAGGAACACACACAGACACACTCACACATGGCAGCTGAACAGAACTACTACAGTGTCAAACTGTTGGCTCTCGCTCAATACATTAGTCACAATAGCTGTTGAGTGCTGACAATATTGTATGAATAAATCTCACTGAATAACATGTTTATATACAAGACTGACTGTTCATATCATCCTACCAATGGGCCGGTCTTTTCCATGAATCCCTCTTTGAGGTAGTTTCTTGTTATCTTTGGTATCAGCTGACAAAGAGAAGAAAACGGGTAAGAATGTTAAAATTTAAAACATAAAAGAGAAAACATTCAAGATAATCTTCGTATCCCAAATCAAAAATCTCAGTGGTAGTTAACTGTCTGAGCTGTGAATATCTTGCTATTTTAAAAGCTACGTACAGCATGTTTTAAAGTGCTAAACCGAACTTGCAAATAATGAGTAGTTACTGGAGGACACATCAAATAACCAAATGCTTTTGACTTTCCCCATAATTATGTATTGGTTAATTATGGTGACAAATGCCAAGCCTATTTTCTTGTTAGAGGCAGAAAGTAATGTAAAAAAATGTATGACAATTATTTGCAAAAACAATCTACATATATACCGCTGCTGTCAGGTGAAAATCTTGTATCTCTAACATGTCAACTTTTCAAGAACTAAGAAAAACAGCCTTGTTTTTGGCTTGATGACCATGCATTTTTTTAGCTTATCTGATCGGTTTTTGAAAAGGTTTCATAACCCCAAGCGTTGTAGAACTTTCATCAGTTTCATCAGTTCCAAAGCCAAATACAACAGACATGACTAAACCCCTCTGGTTCATAACAGCAGTACAGATATGATCTATCGTGAGACGTTAGTGGAATACTTACCTCTTCGTCGCTCCCAGTGGGGTAGGCTGTCTTCAGGTAGGCGTAGCGAGCAGCACGGATGGCATTGTACCATGTGACTATTTCCTGGGGTAGAAGAAGAGTCCACAATCAGTACAAGGCCTGCCAGTGACTGTTATCTAAACTTGTAATGGTCATGCCGTCCCACCTCAGGACTCTCGTGATAAACATAGAGGTTCCTGGTGTGGTTGTCCTCTTGGTAGGTGAGCTGCACGCCATGAGGATGGCCGATCTTCTCCGGCTGAAAGGTGGCGTTCAGGTCCTTGATGGAGATCACAGCCTTCGGGCCTTTGGACTCCTAGATCATGAATAACACATGGAACTGCATACCAAGCCAAGTAGAAATATTTCACCAACATACAGGATACTACAACTGGATAATTATTAAAAGACCCCATGAAGTGGCATCTTTACTTCCTTGATTTGATGCATTTCCTAAAAAAAAATGGATGTTGGGGCGGGACATAATGCAGTGAGGGGTCAATCAAAAGTCTAAACCAATGGAATATGAGTCAGGGAGAGAAAGGCAGTTTTATTTGATGGGAGGGGTACGGAGGGGTGGGATTGTTCAAAAATCTGATGGTTTTATTGGTTATTTATTTATATTTACGCCTACTAGTGCGGCATGAGGTCACCATGAAAGATATTGTGTTTTCAAGAAGTAATGGGAGTTTCATTTCATTGGGACTTTAAGTTGTTGTTTTTTTGCACAGCATTTTTGTTTTTCACTGTTTGTCTTTGTTGATCGCTGCTTGTCGGTTGTTTGCCTGGAAGTTTTTTGCTGTTTCCTCTACGAAACCTCACAGATTCAGTTCAGTATTTACTTTTACAGCTAAGGTACAGTACAATTTTCACAATAATAGAACTTTAACGTCCTTTTATTAATTAGATACTGCTTAATGAA
Organism: Centroberyx gerrardi; assembly: GCF_048128805.1. Taxonomy (NCBI): domain Eukaryota; kingdom Metazoa; phylum Chordata; class Actinopteri; order Beryciformes; family Berycidae; genus Centroberyx; species Centroberyx gerrardi. Next base: position 15,832,053 of record NC_136003.1, on the reverse strand, counting down.
GGACAGACATTGTAAAAAAAATGATTTCTTGAAATGCTGAAAGCCATGACGCAATTTGACAGTGATAGTGATAGATAATTTGATAGGTGGGAGTGAAGCGTCTCACCACGGACTGAGCTGAATTTGCCTCTTCATATTGTAGTGCGGTGGGAAAACATATTCTTAAAAATGTGTCTAATGTCTGATGCGTGCCCAGCTCAGCTGCGTCAGAGCGGTAGGGGACTTACATCGTCCTTGTTGAAGTAAGCCAGGGTGAATTCCCTCTCTGACAGAACAAACTTCCTCTTCAGAAAATGTGTGTTCTCCTTCCCTTTCTTCCACAGCATCCCTTCGTGGAAACCTGGAGTCGACCCAAGAAATCTACTGAGTCACAAGTGCTTCAATGCACGCAGGTTCTTCCTTAAGTGAAATATGTGCTGCTGGGTGACACTGGCTCCAGTTTTCATTTCCTGGGTCTTGAAATAATCATTGCATGTGTGCAAAGAACAGGTTTTTCTTGCACAGTTCTGCATGTGTATGAGGAACTACGCTGTTTGTGTACAGGTGGAGACTGACGCACAATTTGTAGACTGATAACGTGGAAGATATTGTGAAACTGTAAAAGCTTTAAATACAAAAACAGGGATCCAGTCACTTCACCTGTGGTATAGCAGAGTGGTGGATACTTGGTTTCTCCTGTGAATTCCATCCTCTCATATTTAGCTCGAATCCACTGCTCTCTCAAGACACTAGGGTTAAGAAAAGGGTAAAGACGAAAATGTTTTCAGGCAAGGTAATCCACACATGCTGCACTAAACTAAACACAACTGGACGCATACCATGTAAATCCCCAAAATTTGCTGCCAAACTATTTCTTCTATGGCAACCAGTCAAAATAAGCTATCACTACAAGACTACCATTCATATCTTTCTAATCTGGTAGCAGTTAATTTATTCCTTTTTCACTTCTATGATCAGTGGTTCCACTTCTCTCTACGCTGTTCCCTTGCTTCATGGCACTGGTCATTTCTCAGAAACGCTGCCACTTATTCCAACACAATCTCAAAGACGCTGGGAGATCACACAGATAGTAAACTGGGGAGCTGGGTCTTTTTGGGGGCCATCAGTGAGGGGACGGAGATCTGCTGGAAAAATACTTACGCACAGTCTTCATGCTGGGGTCGATAATAGTAAGGTGGAACAGCTTTCTCGTAGTAAGCTCGGGCATTGCCGTTGCCATTGGATTTCATGAACTGCAGTCATCCCAGTTCCCGAAAAAGACACACACACAAAAAGATTACACTAAAGCACAGTCAATTCAAGGTTTCAGCTGAGGTTACTGAATGGTTGACGTGACACAGAAACTTTAAAGCAGTATCAGATCCTGCAGCAGGGCTGAAGGCGTGATGAAAGAGAACAGTCCGTACCTCCATCAGCTCATCCTCCCAAAAGTCCAGCCTTATGGATTTGACTCGACTGGACAGGCTGCGGTGGATCCCGGAGCAGTTCAGACATACAAAAACACCCAGCTTGGAGGACGCCCAGTCTGGATCTGAGAGGGGGGATTCAAACACTTTTCACTTACAACATGGGGGGTGTTTGACCCGGTCATTTGACCAGGTGTTAAAGCAGAGTCAATCACATTCATATTCATCTCAGATTGGTTGATTTCATGATGGATAAGACAACAATTTCCAAAAGTGCTTCATAACAAAACTTGAGAGAACTCAAGCAAATGTAAGTCTGTGTTACTATTTTTTAGGTGTTGGGCCTTAGGAGCCAGAGTCAAAGGTTTGAGTTATTATTTTTGTTAAAATATTGAAAAAGTTTCAATATAAAAAATAAATAAATAAATACTGGACCATAAGGATATTGTAATATAATAGCCTAACAGTGGTTTAGCACCGTGTAAACACTGAGTCTACTGAACTTGGCATTTAAATAGTGTCAGTATATGAACTTACCAGGGGCGCCGCAGTCTGCACATCGACTATTGTCCGGCTGTTTCACCAATTCCAGTAAAATCTTTTTGTTTCGCTCCCGGTTTGCCATTGTGTTGCTAAGTAAAGGTCTCCTCTCCGACCATGAATGCTCTCGGGACTGAGCATGGCGGTCACATAGTTTAACACGCGGCGAAATAAATCTGACAAGCTGTCGATTTGAAAACTGGAACTTGCGACAGAGCGAGCGCCTTCGAATGTCACAACACAGAAACCTGCAGCCTCCTTCCTGCTGCACGGACAGGCAGCTGAACCGCAGTGGCTTTTGTCAGCGGGGGTTGTACCTAGTTACAATGGTTTACCTTCTTTTTTCACTGTGGCGTGATGACACATCTCTCTGCGTGTAGCCTATCCTCCTTCCATCTGCTGATGAAGCACATTTGCGCCTAGGAATAGTTGCGGGCAAACCCTCCTAATCTCGGTTTACCCACCTTTTTATTTACTGATAAAACGGTTTAAATATATATGATGTAAACATACATTTGACATGATACTAAGTAGTATCAAACTCATGTGACTTATATGAGGATAGGGAATAAAGAACAAATGTTTTTCTGATAATACTGATTTTTTTTTTTTAAAGTTTATATTGGTGGCTGTTTGCGTTCACTGACTGGAGGTGATGGTTTATCCACATCTTTCTTGACCACTACATCACTGGTTACCTCGATTTGCATATTTTACAAGGTGATATAGCCAACAATGCACATCTGCACATATTTCTGTATGCGACAGTCATCTGTAAATCTGACAATGAATAACTTAAAATTCACATTTACATGTCTTAACACATGTAGCTTCTCATCTTCTTCCATCTGTACATCTATTAATGTGAATCGCTTACAATGCACATTTCTGCATATATTCTTCCATCTGTACACCTGTTGGTCAGTAGCCAGTGATGCCCACTTGTGCATCCACTTCACTCTGTAAATGTGTCAATAAAGATGCTGTATGTCTGTCCACTGTCATAATCTAATCTATAACCTGTTCTCTACTGCTACGATGTCCTAATTTCCCCACAGGGATCATTCATTTTTAATATAGTAAAAACTAGTCAGTGCAGCTGCATCCTTCCAAGCAGATATATTCCACGGGGAAATTAATAATTTAATTACTAATAAATAACACTGCTATTTTCATTACTGAGAATTAGAAATTCGTTTCAGTGGTGATAAACCTTTATTTGGTCACAACAAAATTTTTATTGTGAATAATGTGTAAATATTTAGGGCTGAAAAAAAAAAAATCAAATAAAAAAAATCCATTGTGGTGAATGTGAAAATAACATCTAGGGCTGACGAACTTGAGAACTTTACATCAAAAGCTGCCTGCTTCTTGTGGACTTAAATTGAACAGAATGAACCAAGATCCTGAGTGGATCAACAGGACTTTGACAATAGTTTGACAATATTTAAACAGCCTTCAGACACACAAAAATATAAAAACCCACAAATTCTATTTTACATGTTAAACTCTTACAAAAGTGTTATGTTCCATACTTGCTCTCCAAAAGTAATTTCTATTACTTGATAAAACCTTTTTGCAAAATGCAAAGCAAAGTGATAAATGAGGCTACAAATTCCAATAAGCATAAAACACTATTTTACAACAAACTGTTTTATATTACAAATGTATATTAAGTAGTAATAATTAGTGCATTCTTTTAAAGCACCAGAAAGATGTGCTATATCAGAAAACAGACATTTGACATTTGAATAACCAATGCCTTGTGTGATGATATGTCATTTAGCTGTGTGCCTATTAAGTCAGAGCACCATTTCTGTACTTGGTGATGCAGTTATTTCCAGTTTGGAAGAAATATGTGAGAAAGTTCACTGGACGGTGCTCTGCAGGGGCCCCTTGGGTGCCTGAACCTCTGCCCACCTACTGATCTATCTCACCAGCTCATCTCATGCCTGGGTCAGGATCACAAGGAGCCAAGTACGGCAACACTGACTCATGGTGCTGCCAGACTTTCCATCCTTGTGCCCCTGCCTCCACAACACACACTTGGACACTTCTCTTACGGCTGTGAACGGTGTTCCTTGTTCCAGTTCGATGAAGTTAGATAGCCAAGGCTTGCAGACCCTAAAAGTAGGACACTCAAAGGACAAATCTTGGTTAAGGCCTCTGAGTGATCACGGGAACATCTCTAGTAGTCTCTCTGGTTTAGTGGAAGTCCTCAGCTAGGTGTTGTAGAGTGTTCTTGTCGAGACCCAGGTGGATCGCATCTAGGTAGTGTAGGAACCTGCAGGAAAAGAAAAATCATTTCTGAATTTTCAGGGGAAAGGCCAACAGCTGGAGGACCCATTTGAACAGACTCAACTCCATCTGTATAGGTTGCATGCACGCATTAAGCCTTTTGCATTTAACGCAAAGTGTAGTTTGCACTTTAACACATTTAAGTATAGCATGTCACTCTTACATGCACTTGGTCTCGAAAAACCACACAGGACCTCAGATAATTAAACCCATCATCTTATGAGTCAGCTAGTGGCTGCTAAGAGAAGCACTAAACCACATCCTGCCCATAGAGCGAAACCAAACCAAACCCTCTCCTCTCCAAACTGAACAGTAATATATATATATTTTGTTTGTGTGTTCTCACCTTCGTTTAACTTTGCCCTGTTCCTTGAGTTGTTCAGATCTGCAGATGGTGCGTAGGGCTGGTAGATAGTCCAGTGCAGCTGCTGGCCTGTTACCCAGAGTACCGAACACTCCTCTGAACAGCAGGGCGTCCATCACCTCCCTCCTGCGCTGGACCAGTCTGGAACAGAGTGACAGCAAATACCTCTGGTTAAACTGATTATAAACTCTGGTTAAACTGGTCAGGGTTTGGATTATTTTTGAAGCAAGGAGAACAGCCTGAATGACAAGATTTTCATTCTAATGTTCAAGACCAACATCTAGCATATTGGGTAAATCTGGGTAAAGTTTTCAGCGTTCTACAAAGTAGTAAACGAGCACTAACATCGTGAAAAAAAAAAGAATTAAGACTCACTTCGGTTGACTGGGGCCATCCTGAGTGAAGCTGAAGCCTTCTCTGTGTGGGGCCACAGGGAGTGTGAGCACCGCTGCAGCCTCCTTTCCCAGCTCCCCTTCTAGTGCCTGGGCTTCATCCCAGGCCTCCGCCACTGCAGCCCTGCACCTCTGGAAGCTCAGAGCCTCCACAGCAGCCTGGATCTCCAATACCCGCTCTCGCCCCACGCAGCTCCCTCCGTCAAACTCAACCCTGGGCTCATCCGTCATCCCGTCTTTCACCGCAGCACAGACTGGGAAGCTGAACATCCTTCTGTGCGTGTCGTCCGCTCGAGGTGATGTGTGGACAAGCAGGGAGGAGTCCAGGTAGGACATGTTGTCGAGGAAGTCGGCCATAGATTCTAGGCAGTGGGAGACTGGGATACTCTTTGCCCGCTGCTCAGGGGTCAGGGGTTTCCTCTTCACCCGCCCCGGAGCCGGGGCTGGTGCCATCTCCACATCTTGAGCTGCACACTCTTTGGCTTCCTCCTTTGCCTGAGGAGCACTCTGCGGCTTGCGGAGAGAGAGAAAGCTGTCTTCTGAATCGGAGTCAGAGTGCAGTTGGTCCTGGTCAGGTAGACAGTGCCGCCTCTTCTTCTTCTTCATCCTGTTAGACACTTTCACTGGACTCCCATCGTCCGAGCCCTCAGCCAACTCCGCCGCCTGCAGTAGCCTGGCATGGGAAGGCAGGGTGTCGGGCTGTGGGCAGGAGGGGGGAAGCTCTTTTGGATTAATGCAAGGCAGGTCTTGTGACACAGAGACAGATTGCTGTGGTCTGTGGGTAGGGATTGTCAACTCGGTGCGAGGTAGAGGTAGGAGGGTCTCCATGTTAGAGTAGAGCAGGTCCACACCTCTTCGCCTGCTGTCTGTCAGCAGTTCCCAGCATACTGCCTCCTTCACTGGACCCTGGCTCTGTGGACGCAACACAATACATCATAATTATCCATTTGTAAACAGCTCTCATACAACAAGTGGAGCTCAAAGCATTCTATGAATCAACAAGGAAAAAAAAACAAACATTAAAGAAATCACAAGGCCATGGCTTAATGTTACACATAGATCTACCTGACATAATCATTTAGACTTCACTTGGTGTTGCTCTAACTCGTGCATGTGGTGAATGAACAGTTTACCCTGAGCAGCTCCCAAATATCTCTCTCAGGTTCGATGTTCAGCAGGCCGAGCATGCTCTCAGTGCAGCCGGTGTCACAGGGAGGTAGAGTGGGTGGGCTGGTCACTTCACGTACAGATATGTCTGCTGCCTCTCCAGGAGTCTCTGGCTTCAGTTCAACTTTTATGGCAAATAAGGTGGAAAAAAAAATCTATTTATTACAAATTTATTTTGTTCACAGAATTCTCTGTGATAGTCAACCCCACAAAGTGCTGCAATCATTTACAGTGGCAGTGAGTATCCATCAGCAGGCAGCAGCACTCCCCCACCCCAACACACACAAAATACTTATGGCAGCAACTACAGCACAATTGTCCTTAGATCATCACAAATAAGAGACATTCTTAAACTGCAGCACCTGAAACTGAGTGTGAGTTGGCCCAGGAGCAAACCTGGATCTCAGAACCAAAAATATCCATACAGACATCCATACATTAAGTGGTAATTATCAATAAAAAAAAGCCAGGTTATCCACCACATCATTATCCAAACTCTCATAGCTCTCTAAGGCTCATCTCCTTACCGCTGTTGCCCGAGTGTGCCAACAGCCTGGTTATGTGGCGCCCCCCAGAGCTGCGAGTCCAGAACTGCAGCTGCAGTAGGCTCTGTCTGATGTCACAGCCGTTGAGACTGAGCAGAGAGCCAACATCCCGGGGGTCTGTCCTCATGTCTTCAGCTAGACACAACAGCTGCAGGTAGCTGCCCACATTCAGCTGGAGCAGGGTGAAGTGGAGAGTGGAAGAATTAACCAACACCATCATACACTCGAATAAGCCCTTGTTGACTGATCTGTTTCACTTGATTAATGTCCCAAGATCAAGCCACATTAACAAAGCCATTCAATCATCAAGTAATAATAGTCATCAAGGACTGCTTTATTCACATTTATGGTAAAAAAAACCTCCACTCACCACTGAGGGTGTTTTGAAATGGATCTCTTCGAAGTTGCCATCAAACATGGTGCTGAAAGCAGGATCTAAAAAGGTACAAGATTTGATTTAAGCGCAAAGTCCAGACACAGAACATATGACAGTAACATCAACATGGGCTACACTGTGAAGACACCGCCTTTGATTTCTCCCCTCCTACTGACCGCTGGTGGTGAGGATGACTGGTCTCTTGGTGGTCATCATGAAGGTTTTGATGGCAGCCAGGAACCCTGAGTCATCATCAAAAATAACATCCACTTCCTCAAACAGGATGAGCGAGGTGGCTGTCTTCTTGCTCTGTTCCTCACTGGTGGTCTCCTTGGTGGTTGGTGAGATTTTGACTGGAAGCTCTTTACATCTATTGACAACCTCCTTTACTTTTATGGTTTTCTTGGGAGCAGCTATGTGAAGAGATGGGAAAAAGTGGAAAAACTGCCATTAACCACCATACTTATTAGGGCTGAACAATTAATCAAAATTGTATCGAAATCGCAATATGGCCTACTGCAATTTTCAAATCGCAGGAGGCGCAATATTTGTTAAGGCGAAATGTGTGTCAAAATACCATTTTAAATTAAATATTGTCGTGCTGCAGAGCTGTCCTGGCCTACACATCATATTCTACAGACTTAAGAAAACATCTTTGTTTGGTACAGATCCCCACAAAAATCACACCATAATCATTTTAATGTTTTTCAATGAAAATGAGAATAATGATGTAGAAATTATCATTCCCTCTAATATCGCAAATCATATCGCAATTGCAATATCAGTCAAAATAATCGCAATTAGATATTTTTTCAAAATCGTTCAGCCCTACTACTTATACATTATTATAGCTCTTGATCAAGCTGTCTGTGTAAGGTTACATCATCATGGAGTCTGTAGTTCAAACAAAAATTTAACATGTTAGTTTTGGAAGTGTATTTTACCTGTTCGTTGAGTTTTATCAGTGTTAGCCGGCTCCTTGTTGGTGGGTCGTCCCATTTTGAAGAAGTTAGCCAATGAGGTGGGGGCCAGGCCCCCTCTCTTAGCGCCTCTAGGGGACTGGGGATGCTTCCTGGGAGAGGAAACCACCCTGCAAGGAGAGTTAACCTTTCCTGGAGGATGAAGAGAACAATCAGTTTCCAATTGTTTGTCTTCATTTTGTAATATGAACACAGAGACTGATCCAACTGATCCAACCACGCAAGCAAAATCTGTATAAGACACATCTTCTCACTAGCCAATGACGGATCAAAAACACTGCTATTCATGTCAGAATGTTCTGTACATACTGGGAGAGGATCCAGGCCTGAGAGCGCCGGCACTGCTGCTACTGCCGTAGCTGTTGAAGTAGGTGGGTTTGTGGGCGTTGACCCCCTGGATGTCCACCTGGTGGGACTGGGTGGCTTCCTTCAACTGGGATAGGATCAGACGGCCACTCCGCTGGGATGAGGCGTTCACCTCAAACACCTTGGGAGACCAGGGGGAGTTGGGAGAAGAGGAGGTTAAATCCTACATAAAATATCATACATAATCACAATACAATAGCACTACACTCACTTAGTTGTCCGCTTGATTCACGCATTACTTTGAATGCTAGGGTAGTGCTTGTGTACCTTGAAGCCCAGCTCCTGGGCACAGGCATAGACTGCAGCGGTCTTTCCCACTCCACTGGGTCCTGTGATGAGCAGTGTATTACACAGCATGTCCTCTCCATCCTGAGAGACCTCCTCTGCGCAGTCCCAGTCAGAGTCTGGACACAGAGAAAGAGCTGCCACAAGGTCAGAACTGAGATGCACCAAGCCAATAGACAAACTTACCTAATTAAAAAGGAAAAAGAAACATGGTCAGAATTTCTCTATTCTCTCACCATTGCTGCCTTCCTCCTGTTTCTTCTCCTTCTGCTTTTTTCTCTCTTCTTGGTCAGTGCGGAGTTTCCATTCCCTTAGCCAACTGTAAAAAAAAGGAACAGATCAGACATTTTTTCCCCCACAATCCTCGTTCATGGTGAACTGAACTACAGCTGAATGTCTTAGACTATAGGAATCCCTAATGGGTGAGCCTTTTTCTAGTGAGCGCCCACATGTCAAGTTGGTTTTAAACGGACTGGGTCACACAGCAAAACCATATTTCTCAAATTTAGGTCCTGGGCTGTGAAAGTGTAAGAGTCACTGTATAAAGCCAACAGAGTGCCTACTGATTGCATTCAGGTACAGTGAAAGCGGAGCAGATATATTCCCTTACCTGTGCAGTCTCCTGACTGAGACAGTGTTGCCTATGATGTCAGTGGAGTGCTGGGGTTGATACTTGTCTGTCCACAACACATCCTCCTTCACCACATCTGAGAAACAAACAGCAGATTGAGTTTCCATGCAGAGATTGAAGCCCATTGAGCGATGGATTGCAAGAGGAACAAACTGCTATCTGCCCTGTATGTGCTGCACATCCAGCTGTTATAGTAGACCCATTTATTTATCTATTTTTGTTTTATTTCAAATTCCAGGTCCAGGTATAGGCTAAGCTTCAGAATAATGCTTCTGGAGCTGGTAGGGATTTAGTGTCTTACGCAAGGATAATTTAGCAAGGTGGATGCTTGCAATCACAGGGCTTGCACCCAGGCTTTCTGGCCAAAGGACGGTATCCGTAGGGACGTGTACAAGTCAACTATTCAGTGTGTGGTCTAAAATATTTGCTATGTGACAAAATTTACAAAAGCCAATGAAGATTATGGCCAAAACAATCACATCACTTTCTTATGTACATGGTACAGATTAGCTGCATATTTAGCAATCATGTTGACAATGAGAGCAGAGATCGTCTCAGTTCTATCACACTTTTGAGGAGCTTGCACTAATGTCACGCTAGTTCCATCTTCCTTGCTTGTACAACTAGGTGGAAATGGTCCCTCACCTTGTTTCACAGTGTTCCCTCCCAAAAGCAAGTCATCTAGCACGACCACGGAGTCATCTTGGGATGGGATGGGAGCGGCCTCGACTAAAGGCTTGGCTTTCTCTTTCGCCTCCTCCTCCAGCCTGCGTCTCAGGGCTCGGCTCGCACGGCCTCCCCTTTTAGCGGGCTCAGGCTCAGGCGTGGAAGTGTTCTCTTCTGACCGGTTGGACCGCTGCTTCTTGGCCACCTTCACTGTCATTTCGCCTTCATCAATCCTCTTCCTCTTCCCTCCTACTGGTTCAGCCGACAATGGGGCGCTGGTGATTTTGGTCACAGCCTCTGGTTCTATGCAACATACAGGTATGAGGGTTGAGACTGATGGCTAACAGCACGGGATACAGTCATTAATACATACTAATTACTCATTGTTGAGGATAGGGCCGTCAAACAGTATACATCTATATACAGTGATGATTAGGCAGCATTTCCTCAATATTTTTGCAGCTGTGGTTGTTATGGGTAATTTGGATTTTATGTGCATCCCTAATTTGGTCTTTATTTCGGTTACAGTGCATTTTAAATTGTTTGCATACATTATTCGATTAAAAATAGTAATTCAACACTGGCACAATATTTGAGCTTTGAGGGGAATTTGGACTGAATTGTCATATACTGTAACTTCACAATTTGCTAGCACTAGTATAATTTTTCTTGTTGTAGTTGCTACTGAGTGAATATAGAAGAAACACTGAATAAATTCAAATTAAGCAATCAGAGTTTAAATACAACCTAGAATGAATAGCTCTTGTGAATTGAAGCTTTGCAATGCAACACATCTAAGTGCGATGTCTCCTCGTCAGTCTGACCTGGGGCTGTGTACTGCTGCAGGTGGTCAGTGCGTCTCTTCAGGAAGCGAGTGATGAACCTCTGAACAGGGAAGGGAGGGTTAGAGATGCTGACCTCCTCCACGAGAAGCCGACGGACACATTCAGAGAGCTCCTGCCTCCAGCCAGAACCCTGAAAAAGGACAAATACCGTTAACAAATACTGTTACCCCTTTCCTTCCACTAAAGGAAAATGCCATCCTCGGATACTCTTATACTGTTACATATCACTAATCTGATGTTCAATGCATTCCAGGATTTATTTTGCGACAAGGTTTTGTGTGATTTACTTTTTTGGCGTACTCACTTTCCCTCATCTGGCCTAGTCTACCTCTAGTGATTTCCTACATTTCCCAGAATGACTTTCGACAAACCCCAGAGAATGCGCCTGAACTTGCATTTCAGCTGTGGGTTTTAGGTGTGGGAGGAGGGAGCAATAGTGAGAGCGAGAGAGTCAGAGATTTTCCAGGCAAGGAAAATTGGGAGTTGTACCGTCTTGTGGCTGCATTGCATTCTGGTCTATTGAGGCTACTGTCAGTGGGGAAATTGGGATCTCTGCCTCTTCTACAATGGATTTCTCCATGTACGATGTTGTCGATTCTTTTTGATTCTGAGGGACTGACACCACAGCCTGACATTTTAGATAGATGGGATGTAGAAAGATGCTATTACACTCCATTGTAGCTGTGCTGGAAATATTGACGTGGTGTAACACAATCTATTTTTGGCCAATAATCCACAGGAAGAAGGAAAATACAGCAACAAACAAAATGGACAGAAATACAAGGTACATCACTAATAACTGGCACAGTTATTCCCAGTGTTATAGTGAAAATCCACACTAAAACACTAACAGATTACTTAATGCAGACAACTACTGTAAAGCTATACTGGCAGACGGGTAGCAGCCAAGTGGTCTTTCAACTGGACGACCCGGGTTCAAGTCCTGTGTTGGCAAATATCTGCCCTGCTGAAGCGTCCTTAAGCAAGTAACTGAACCCCTACCAACTCGAGGAGCGCCATTCTGTAGCTGACCCTGAAGTCTGACCTCCCTGGAAGGGGCAGGTGCAAAGAGAATCCAATTATTATTACCATCATCATCATCCTCCTCATTACAGGCATTTCAACCTACCCTTTCACAAATGGCTCTACTGGTTGGTTCTGTCTTAAAACAAAAGGAGCCGATGAGAGATGGGAGTGGGTTGGACGCCAGGCACCAAAGCTCTTTCAGACGGCAAAGGAAAGAAGACTCAGGCCACGGAAGACTCCAGAGAGGGCAATCTGTCAATGCAATAACACAAATACAGATCAACCGGACGGGAAGGAGCACAGTAAAACAATTTTCAATTGTCCTTCATAATAAAACAGACTTAATTATCCCCATCAAATAATGCTGAAAACATGGCTACAGCTATGAATGAAGGGCCTACCCTGTAGTGGTTGCTGCATGTGTATAACCGGTTGAAAGGAGGAGCAGGAGAGGGAATAGGCATCCTTGGTGGCAGCAGTCTTGGCTATCTGCTTCCTGAAGGACTCGGGCAGGCCGCTCTTCAGGAACTCTCTGCGCGCCCTGAACTGCTCATCATCCTGGGAGTTCTCAGAGCCCTCGTGGCTGCTCTCGTCAAAGATGGACACCACCGTCGACGCCCTCTGAGCCTTTTTCTCCTGGAACAAGGTAGCCACTTTAGAGCCTAGAGGAAAAAATACAACAGTTAGTGTTCTTCGAGAGATTACAATAAAATGCTGAACACTAAATGGCAATTAGAGTGGGAAAAAATACCTTGGGGAGTCTTGCTCTCTTTGCCAACAGGTGTGGTTTTCCCCAGTACATCATGTAGACTGCGTAACGGTTTCTCTGGTACAATCTGAGAAGTGGCAGCCCGGTCCTCCTCCAGGCAGATGACTGAATCCTGACAAAACAAACCATTTATTTAGTTTCACAGTTGAAACTCACACCCAAGCACTGAGGGATACAGATGGAGAAAAAAACATGAATGAATTACAGATACAACTGCTGCTGAGGCACGGAGAACTGAACTAAATACACTCTCCTCCCCCCCGAACTCACTACACTTCAGTCACTCATAGAAGGCAGATCAGGGAAGAAAGAGCCAAACAATTCAATAGTGAAAAATCATGTATGTGGCAATATATATATATATTTTTTAAAATGCAGGGAAAAAAAAGCCTACTTATTAAAAGGTGCTACTACATTTATACAGTCGAGAATGCTCTGCATATACTAACTGCTATATTTCAAAACATATGCATTAAATATTTCAGTTATAGGTAGGACTGCAACTAACGATTATTTTCATTGTCGATTAATCTGTCGATTATTTTCTCGATTAATCGATTAGTTGTTTGGTCTATAAAATGTCAGAAAATGGTGAAAAATGTCGATCAGTGTTTCCCAAAGCCCAAGATGACGTCCTCAAATGTCTTGTTTTGTCCACAACCCAAAGATATTCAGTTTACTGTCATAGAGGAGTAAAGAAACCAGAAAATATTCACATTTAAGAAGCTGGAATCAGAGAATTTTGACTTATTTTTCTTAAAAAATTACTCAAACCGATTAATCGATTATCAAAATAGTTGGCGATTAATTTAATAGTTGACAACTAATCGATTAATCGTTGCAGCTCTAGTTATAGGTCTTCATGCAAACCCTTCTTTTGTCATTATTTTTGAGGATCTCACATCCATGCTTCCACTCAACTATCTCTGGGCACATTGATGTTTAACATTTAAACTGAACATAGAACTGAGTGTTGTCTCTCTTGTTTGCCTTTAACTGTACCTCATCTTCACAGTAGCTCTTCTTGGTGGAGGTCTGAGACCGTGAGGACCGCCTTAAGCTGCTCTTAACTTCAACAGCAGGTTTCTTGCTCTGCTGGATCACTTTGGCTTTCTCCACCAACTTCTTGGCCTGGTTCCTCCTCTTAGAGGCATTTGATGTCTGACAGAAAGAAAAAGTATTTTACTTAAGCCCATAATTTTTGGTTGTTGGTTGATGGACAAAGCCATTTTGTAAAGAAATATTCTACTTACCTTAGTAGACAAAGTACTTTCAATATCACTTCCAGCCTCAGGCATTGATGTATTTTTATGGACTCTAGTGAATTTTATCCTAAAAAAAAGCAAACACGTTAATTGGAACATTAACAAACTATACAACATTGAAAAGACCCTGTATACATCCCATAGAATATTTAACAGTATCAAATCACAACCACATGCATGTGTCACCTGATTGGGCTTCCTTTCTTGTCAGCTGGAGAGACCAACTCTGCCATGAACACTCCATGTCTGGATTTGTGTGTCTTTGGGGTGGACATCTGCAGAGGGCTGTCCTGGGGTAATGCAGCATCCTTTGACTTGTCTCGGTTCCTGGTCTTCCGGACAGGGGTTGCTGCCACGGCCTCAGGTGCTTGTTTTAAGACAGGCTCTCTTCTGGACCTCCTCACAGTTGGGATAGAGGTAGCTGAAATTATGGGAGGTTCCTCTGTTTTAGCATCAGCCTCAACATTCATGGCCACAGGTTCTTCTTGAGTAGCAGCTGCAGGTGAGACGGTGGCTGCCTCCTTTTCTTCTCTGGCCTTCTTTCTGCCTTTTTTTGCTGGTTTCTTTTTAGCCCCCTGATTTTCTGGACAAGCAGGGCTGAGTTGCTCCACAGAGGGTACAATTACAGCGTCCTCTTCCGCTGCCTTGTCTCCAGCCTCTGAAGTCTTCTCGCCAGGCTGCTTCTGCTTCCCCTGGCTCTTACCAGGCTTGGTTTTGGCCCCATCCAGGCTGGGCTGCTTGAAGGCAGCCATGAACTGCTTCCTCTCTGCCTGACTACATTTAGGCGTGGATTCACTCTCAACCACAGCAAGCTCTAGATCTTCCTCTTGGAGAACAACATTGGATTTCCGCTTGAGCGTCTGTGAGGAAGAAGGGAGTTGATGTTTAATCTGTGAGTGAGAAGACAACGCCTCCTCTGCAAGACTCACCGCCCCCTTTCTCCCGGTGAAGACGGAGGACATCTTTCCCGTAGCCTTGACTACTTCCTGTTTGGATGAGACTGCATGCACCTCAGCCTGGATGGTGAGGGTTCGGGGTGAGACTTGAAAAGATGGCTCCCCAGAATCCACCTTTTCATCAGCTTTAGCAATATCCAAGCGGTCAGTCTCCATCTCCTCTACATCTGTTGTAATTTTACTTTCGTCTCCTTTGCCCTCTTTCTCTTCCATCTCCTCTCCTCCCTCTCCCTGGTTCTGACTCTGCAGGAAATCCTCAAAGGAGATGGTGACTGTGCTGGTGTTTACCGAAGAGGCCTCATCCACATTGACCTCCATGCTAACATCACACAAGGACTTCTCTGCCTCCTTCCCCTCTGGTTCTGACTGCTTTGCCTCCTGCCTTTTCCTGGGGTTTCTCGCAGCAGGTTTGGCCCGTTTTACCTTATCTTTTGAAGGTGCAACTGGAGACAAAGCATTACAGTTCAATTCTGGCTGAAGCTTTACATGGCCCTCACACTTGGGACTTTCTTCATGATGTTCATCTTTTTGAGCCGGCTCAACACTGACAGTTTTAGTGCCATTCCCCTGTGAGTTTCCATCAGCCATACAAGCATCAGCACTAATCTGGGCCAGCAGACCTGCTGTATCACTACCTAGGATGCCACAGCTGCTGACTGCCTGTCCTGCTGAGTCTCTGCTACTATCTGGCTCTTCCACAGCCAGACAGTTCCCCTCTTCAGTGGAGCCAACAGTCTCAAGCACCTGAAGTCTCCTGGCAGTTTTGCTGGCCTTCCTTCCACGTTTCTGATAGGGCTGTTTCAATGCTGCCTCAAGGGAGGCGTGTTTTTCCGCAGACTGAGACTTCTGACAATTCTCCTTGGACTGGTCTGGTGTGCTGGTCTTCTCCCCAGAAGACGGAGCCTTGCGGCTGAAATAGTCCATAATGTTGTTGGAACGGGGTGGAGAAAAAGGTTTCTCCGCAGGCTTGGGCACAGGGGAGAAGTAGTTGGTGATTGTCTTGACAACAGTACTGCTACCATCTTTGCGTGATTTCTTGCAAGGCTGTAAAAACAGTGGAACGGACCGTAAAATATGAGGGAGCATATGAATGTAAGATTAACAAAACCACTCTACAACATGAAAGCTAGTGCACGCTATACACAGTCCAAATCAGTGTTTTAAATACTTAAAAATACCTGAGTCTCAAAGTCCTCAATGACAGATGCCATAGCCACAACGCCAGCCATAATTTGAACAGACCTAATGGAAAAGAGAATATTGTTAAAGAAGTGGCAGTTCACAAAACAGGAGAGAATAAGGATGACTGGCTAACTAAAGGTGGACCTTTGTAAATGTAACTGTGGGGATATCCCAAGGAATATCAGCATGTAAAAGCTTCAATCAGTCACCTGCAAGTTATTACTTTAGCAGGAGTATCATTTGATGTTAATAGTGCACCAGTAACATCCTATGTCCAACTCCTGGGAAGAACATTTTAATGGACACAAGGACAAGAAATATAAATATTGACAAAATGCCAATAACTGCTACCTTAAGTGCCAAGAATGACTAACCGCGGACCAAATGACAGCAAGGCAACCTGCGAATGAGAAACAACCACAACACAAAGAAAAACAACTCTACTTACCAAGTTGTAATATTGCAACTTCAAAGAATGTCTTGCCGCCTTCTTATTCCCGTTCCCATATGTGTAAAAGAACAACAATGACAAAGTTCATTGTGTGAGACACGGTGGATAGCTGTGCGTTGCTATCAGGAAAACAATTTCCAATGTGAAACAACAAGCTAGCATAATTTGCTAGATGCTACTCTCAAAGCAGCTGACTTGTTCAGCTTTGCTCCGGACTAGTCCGAAAGGTACGAAAAGTGGTACAAACATTTTCCGCACGTAAACGCCAGATAAATAGACGTAATGCGCAAAACGTTACACGAATATATCCCAAATTATTCCAAGGACGAACAGAAAATACATGTTGCTTGACTGACGTTATTCTTTCAAAAACGCGCCAGACTAGTCTTGTATGAAGAGCGCCAAATATACGTGACCTTTGTCTTTACCTATTCCACCAATCACAGGAGAGACAATCTCTCCGTCATCATTTGGCGTTATTTGCCCGTAACAAAGATGGCTTCCAGTTTCGCATTCAAATAGAAAGGTAAAGTGACAACTGCCCCTGCTGGCTGCACCCATGTATGAGACAATTATCACTGATTTTCCTACTGACAAATACAGTATAATGTAATGACAAATATAATATATTGTCATGAATAATTAACTACGTGAACTTTACAAGAAGACCATTTTTTAAGGTAACATTATAAACGAAGTAGAAAGCAATAAAACATTGGACAAATATTTTTCTCGTTTGTAAAGTAATGGTATGTGATTGATTCCAATAAATAAAGGAAGCTGTTTTAGAAATGGAAACTGTCACGTTTAAATAAATAATAGTATAGCTATAATACACGTTCCTTTAATATTCACAATGGAGAAGTAGCCAATAGCCTACCTTTTTTATTGAGCTTTTTCATTGCACTGCTATAATTGTGATAGCTTGATGTTACTATAGTGACACATTGCCTTGGCAGTGACCTCAAAAGGGGCTGTTTAAATACTTGGATTACTCAAGAAATAACTCACAAATGCGTTAAACACTGTAGACACAAGTCAACAGGTTCAGTGTTGGTGTCATGAGAGAAATAAGGAAGACCAGGAAAAATACTTGGATGGAAATGGAAATCCCAACACAGTCTCCCCACAGAGAATAGTTATAGTGATTCAACACTACTGATGTTGGTGCATTTCCTGGTGCAGTGTCTTCCAGGATGGCCCTGTCCACAAGGTACAAGGGTTATCCCTGTAATTTGAATAGTAGGCCTATTAGTAACATGGCATGGCCTTTTAACCAGATAATGATGCCAATATAATAGGGGATTCTGTAATGTCCTTTTCCCACCCCAATTATGGAGTTAGAGAGCAAAGAGGATCATTGAGGATCATGTTAGAGAGAGGCATTAACCTTTCCCTCAGATGAATTAAATGGACCAACACCATGCCAGAAAACCTACCCCACAGAGCCATCATATGATATGATGTGATATGAAGTGATGTGATGTGGTATTACATATTATGAGTCTATATGATATGCACATTGAATGGGAGTGTAATAAAGTAAAACTTCAAACTGAATCTCATTTTGTGTGTTTAACAATAGCATAGGCACAGGCAGGCAGTGGTGTAGTGGTATAGTAAAAGGTGGGTGAACTATGACCTCCAGTCAATGATTGTCATAAGACAAACAAAAATTATTGCCAATGTCAGAAAAGCATAAAAGGCCATTTCCCCATACAACATAAATCAATTTGTTACTACTTTAGCCTACTATGTGTGGAATTATGTCATTTCCCTATGTCAGCATAAAAAGATTGGTAAACACTGTTGCGTAAGTAGCCTAACCATTAAGTAAAAGTATGACTTTAACCTCCACTACATCATGCTTATGCAAGTGGCCCACTAGTACTGTAAGTACAGCCACAAAGTTGCAGTGATCTTTGTCAAGAACGTAAATGAACCTTCCCGGCCGCCGTCTTTTCTCCGGGTCCTCGCGCCCCTCCCATTATCTTAACTGACTTCCCGCTCCTGCGCAGCTCTGACCCCGGTGTTGTGTTTCCTTTCCCTCGCCTCTCTTTTTTGTCAACATGTCGGAGTACAATGCGGTACCGCCACCCGGAGCCGGAGCTCCTCTCGGCGGACAGGCAGCTATCGGCAACGGAGGGGGCATCAAGAAAGATGCCTTTGCGGACGCGGTACAGCGGGCCCGGCAGGTGAGAGAAGCGGAGCTACACTTATGGACGGAGAGAGTAGCTAGCCAGTTAGCTTGAGGGCTAACGTTGCTGTCACAACTAACGGTAGACGTCACAGCGCATAACATGGTGTAACGATGGCGTTCTTGCTCTTCTTTGCCCCAACATCGTAATGTTCTGTATTCAAAACTGTTGCCGAGTTAACGGTAACCAGTTCGTGTAGACATTCAGAAGTGCTCTGACATGTCATGTCACTGGCTGTTATGAACTAGATGTGCTTGCTTGCTATCACTGACAGTCTCATGCCCCGGCGACCCCATCCTTGTTCAGTGTTGTGGAAGATGCAGGCCTCGAGATAGTGCTGTCAACGTGTACATATGTGTGTGTGTGCTTGCATTTTAGTGGTAGACAGCAGTATAACCAGTATTTTGCCTAGTCCAGTGTCGTGTTTGCATTACGACGGTTGAGTGGTTTGGTATCCTCAGGTGACTTTACACTTTTATCCCGCAGATTGCAGCAAAGATCGGGGGCGATGCTGGTCCTCCCATGAACAACAGCAATGCACCCGATGGCTTTCCATTCACTACACAGAAACGACAGCTCGAGGATGCAGGTAACAGTGATTAGACCGCTTAACCATCATTGCTGTGTTTGTCGACATGACGCATGCAGATAGCTTTAGAGGCTGACAGTAGATTTAGAGGCTGAAAGTATTTGTGTAGTCTTCACTCGTGGTACACACGCCCAACTAGATGTCTGTCATTTGCTCACGTGACAGATCAACCAGAGAGTAAGAAGCTGGCCACGCAGAGTGACTTGGATTCAGCCACAGCACTGTGTGAGTTTCGCCCCACTGCTTTTTGGTCTGTTTGCCTCCTGCTTTGTGGTGTTTATAAGTCACAGTCAGCAGCAGTTAATATAGAGTTCCAGCTGTATTCCTGTATCAGTAGTCTGCCCCTTTACCCTTGTCTGTCCACACTTCCCCTGCACTGTCTGTGTCACATTCTCATCTCACGGACCATCAGTAATTCAAAACCTCCCCTCCCTCTCTCTTTCTCTCTCTCTCTCTCTCTCTCTCTTTCTGTCTCTCCTCTCTCTCTCTCTCTCTTTCTGTCTCAGCTATTGGAGCACAGCTAGCCGCTCTTGCACAACAGAGGTGAGATCTAATTGATTTTCAGTTTATAGTCTCTTTATAATATATGAAAATTGACTCTCTTGTGTTGTGGCAGATGAGATTAACAACAATGTAGGAATAATGGCTTTAAAAAGTCCACAAAGTGTTATCATCTGACTTGGATTTACATTGTCTCTTACATTGTCTCCTCCTTGTCTTCCTCTTTTTTTCCCTCATCTCCTCTCTCTCCCTTCCTGATGGTGCCAGGCCCACCTCCAGCTCAGAGGACTACAGTGTCCCAGACAGCATGGTGGGACTCAGTGAGTGCAGCGCTCATCTGCCTCAGCACATATTGAGACCATACTGATTCCTTACTGCGATTAAAGGCCCAAATAGATGCCGCTTGTGAGAGTGTGACCCATCATCAATACACCCCCTTTCTCTCCTTTGTTCCTAGTTATTGGCCGCGGAGGCGAACAGATCAATAAGATCCAACAGGAGTCGGGCTGCAAGGTTCAGATAGCCCCAGGTACTGTCCGTCCTTTCATGGAACAACCATTGCTTACCGATGCAATGGTTAACTCCACTCAGTTAGCTTTTAATGTTTTTTCCATTGTGGTTTACAATTCTCATCTCCCTGCTGGTGTTGAGATTAGTTACACATTCACCTGTGTCTGTGTCCAGACAGTGGAGGTCTTCCAGAGAGGAGCGTCTCTCTCACAGGGTCCCTCGACTCCATTCAGTAAGTTTCAGACTCAATGCAAATAGGTTCATTATTGTTGGTTTTAATGTGAAGGAAATCAGAAAATGTCTTTAAAGATATATATTCTGAATGCTGGAAGTACACTGCTGGTGGCTAATGATGGAGCAGGTTACCATGCGTACTCAACAGTTGGTGAAAGATGATTATCTCCCTCGCCAAAATGCCTCTGAAGGCAGTGACTTCTGTCAACTTTCGAGGAAATGGAGAATGATCTTCAGACCCCAAAGTCTGCCTCCATATTTGGGCTGCAGCAGATATAAAAAATAGGACCCATGAATTGGAATATATACATTTCTTAAAGTATATGCCTGCAAACCATTACTTGTTTATACATTTCTTTGTTGATCCAAACTGGTTTATCACAGCCTAAATTCCACCACTATAGACAACATGCTGATGATGAAAATTGGCACATTCACAAAGACTGCAGAGGTGAGGGGCGGGGCTCAAAATAATCCACACAATCTTTCTAAAACTGCTTGTGTGACCTAGTCAAACATTTATTTTGTTCATGATGATGCAGTGTATATGTTGGAGGCACCGTTCCTAATACACCATTTCTAGACTTGGTATCTAAAATTATCCACTGCTTACTCTCATAAATATTACCCTATCCAATTGTAGGTTAGTGTGTCATTCGGTGTCCCATGACATTATATCATAATAGCATTAAGGAAAGTGAGTCCGCCTGTCAGAAGTTGACATGACTTCGTAAAATAGCTAATCCCTGTCTTTGCTCATCTCTGACCAGGAAAGCCAAGATGCTGTTGGATGAGATAGTATCACGAGGGCGGGGCACACCCCCTTCTTCTTACCATGAGTCGACCAATGGGCAGAATGGCACAGTGCAGGAGATGATGATCCCTGCAGGCAAGGCTGGTCTTGTCATTGGCAAGGGAGGAGAGACGATCAAACAGCTACAGGTATATTCTGCATGCATGTGTGATTATTCCTATGTCGTTTTTTAGGAAATGTAATTATCTTGACGTGTATGTGCTCAGAGAAAGTAGAGTAGTTAGATCTGCTACCTATGGAGCCACAGGTGTACCCCTGATGGCCTAGTATCAAATCCCACCAGATCGTTCTCTCCTGTGCCTCCCCTGCTCTGTCTCCCTCTCTGCTTTCCTACTGTCGAAATAAATAAAAAGAATGCTAGAGGTTAGTGGACTGCCCACTGTGCAATCAACATATATGCTACCCATACAACAACAAAGTGAGTCCTGTTGTCGGATTGCAATTTTTTGTGATCAAGTATTTTTGCTGTTTATAAATTAAAAGGTTGCACGAATACAGCATGGAAACACAAAATTTGGCCAACCACCAGTGTTATTGAAGTGGTACACAAACATAATGCTTGGTTGCATGATATTCCAGGAGCGTGCCGGGGTGAAGATGATCCTGATCCAGGACGCCTCTCAGGGACCCAACATGGACAAGCCCCTGCGCATCATCGGAGACCCATACAAAGTCCAGGTACGGCAATGGGATCATCTCGCCAAGTTCAAAATGAGCGTGTGTTTACACCCCCACCTCAAGATAATGCAAGTAATTATATGTGATGCAGTGTTGCCATGTAATGTCCTCCTGTTCAGCAAGCCCAGGAAATGGTGCAGGAGATTCTAAGGGAGAGAGACCATGGTGGCTTTGGTGAAAGAAATGAATATGGCTCCCGCATGGGAGGAGGCATCGATGTAAGTGTAAGTGTGTGTGTGTGTGTGTGAGCAAGATTGGGAGGTGGTCAGTGGTCTATGAACCAAACTAGACTCAAAACACCGAAACCAACATCTGTTTTCTGGTCAGATCCCAGTGCCGCGACACTCTGTGGGTGTGGTCATCGGCCGCAGCGGGGAGATGATCAAGAAAATCCAGAATGACGCTGGAGTTAGGATACAGTTCAAACAAGGTAGGACCCTCATATGGTCGATTGCTGACTTGAACATTACATTCAGACTCTCATGAGTGGTGTGACACAATGCAAGCATGTTTGTTTCTGTCTCTTTACATGAATAACGTTGTGTCATAGAGCTCAGGGAAACCACACACCACTGCAATTAGCTTGTTATCCATTTTTGAAAGAAATTTACAGGACAGTGTACCTACAAAAAACTAGTGTTTAAGGACAACACAATATTTCAGTCTTTCTAATCAGGGCTCTTTTTTGACATGAAGTGACATGATGTTCTCAGTATGGGTGACTTGAATCTCCCTCTCAGATGACGGGACTGGTCCGGATAAGATTGCCCACATCAGTGGCCCCCCCGACCGCTGTGAGCACGCCGCCCAGATCATCAACGACCTGTTGCAGAGCATCAGGGTCAGGGAGGAGGGACAAGGGGTATGGACCGCTCTCCGTCTTGCTCTCTCTCACACACACACATGCACTGACGCACTCTTAAGCATGCATATGTCTTCTCGCAACCTACAGAAATGTACAGTGGTAAAGTATCACCGTCTTAATTAGTTGCGGCTAACAATAAATGTATGGTAGCAGCCTTGAGGCCATTACTGTACTTAAGACTTTGCAGCTCAGAGCTGTTTTAATCTCCAGAATGTCTGCATCAGCTGAAATAAACCCCTGAGAAATGGAAATATCCTCATCCTGAAGACCAAAGCCTAAGAAGCAGTGACTAGTGTACATTCATTATATTTATACCATGGTCTGGGTGAATACTCAATTCTGTTTGGCTGCTGGGTGTCCATTAATTCCTGATAATGGACACCTACTAAGTAGTTCCAGTGAAACTGTCTGTTCACCGTTCTAAATTAAAGCGCTGGCTACGTAGTATCAGCCTGTATCTAACGGATTGTATGTAACTTCTAACTCCGCGGAGGCAACCGTCCTCCGCTGCGAGTCGGACGGTTCTGGCCTCCCCGTCGTCCATTAATTCCTGATAATGGACACCTCGTCGGGCATTATCCCTTACATACCGTATAAGCTCCAACATAGAGAAGGTACTATGCTATAGTGAAGAGGCTCGGTCTCTGCTTCCCCATCCACAGGGCCCCCCAGGGCCACCGGGCATGCCCCCAGGCAACAGGGGCCGAGGCAGGGGACAGGGCGGCTGGGGCCCCCCTGGAGGGGAGATGACCTTCTCCATCCCCGCCCACAAGTGCGGCCTGGTGATTGGCCGGGGCGGAGAGAATGTCAAGTCCATCAACCAGCAGACGGGGGCCTTTGTGGAGATCTCCCGACAGCCGCCCCCCAACGGAGACCCCAACTTCAAGCTCTTTGTCATCCGGGGCTCACCGCAGCAGATTGACCACGCCAAGCAGCTCATTGAAGAGAAGATTGAGGTACTTTGCATCCTTGTTTTTGGGTACTAAACAAGTAGGTGTTTGTTTAGTACCCAGCTTTAAATCAAATTTCTATAGATTTGCTTTTATGTAATGTAACCTTTATCTTTTGCAAAATGCTTTGTGACTGTGTTATGAAAAGTGCTATATAAATTAAGATTATATATTTATTAAGTACATTAATGTAAAAAGATAATAAAATTAACTTCATTGATCCCAGAGGGTAAATTGGATCACTGCAGCAGCAACAAAAAGGATATAAATGAAATACAATCAACTAAACATATTGAAAATTACAACTACAAGGTCTTCATCATGTTAATACGGAGCTCCTATTGGCTTGAGAGAATTCTTCCTTTGTTGACAATAAGTAGAAAAGCTGTGCCTTTACACAAATGTAAAGGGCACTGACAGTTGAATTTCCTATTGTTTACTGTATATTCTTTCCAAGATGGCACTTGTTAGTCTGCCTCTGTGAACTGGTACCATTACCAACTTTGTCAACGTTGCTGCACCAGAACAGTTCTTTAGTTTTGAATGTGTACTGAATATGTTAATGTTTTATCTACTGTCATACAGCATGTCTTGTTTACACTATATGTGAGGTCCTCATATGTTTTGTCCTGCACCTGTACTGTGTAACAGTCTTTTTATGTATAGGAACTATTTAACTGGGTCAAATTCCTTGCGCACGTGTTATACTTGGCGAATTAGAAGCAACATGCATTTACATGTGGTAATGTTGTGTGTTCCAGGGTCCTCTGTGTCCTGTGGGTCCGGGGCCAGGTGGGCCGGGTCCTGCTGGTCCAATGGGTCCCTACAACCCCAACCCATACAACCCTGGACCCCCCGGAGCCCCTGGACCACCACAGTGAGTAGCTAATGGGCAACTACACAGTTGCACAGAAAATCTAAGAAGATCCAGGGCATCCAAATTGCTCATCAGGTCAGTGATGTGATGCTCATGAGGTTTTAATAAGGATTATTCTGTCTGTTCTCTTCAGTGGTGGTCCTCCAGGTCCTCACCAGTACCCCCCTCAGGGCTGGAGCAGCACCTACCAGCAGTGGCAGCCCCAGGCACCCCACGACCCCAGTGAGTCACCTTTGACTTTAGTCAAGTCAAACTTCAAACAAAATTGATATAGCACATTTCATGCTCAGAGCATCACAATGTGCTTTACAATTGACAAGAAATTTTAAAGTGCATATAAACAAGAAATGTAAAATGCATATAATACTGTATATATAATGCATATTACCGCCTCTGCTGCTTGTCAGGGGTTAATGACATGATGTTATCTGAATATTGTAGTTTATTCTTGCTCATCTTAGCGCTTTGGTCTTCCTTATTACCGCGTAAAACCGTCTATGGTATTTTTACTCTAGGCTGTACATTTACACTATATACCCCACCCAGTCATTTCAGATAAGTGACAATAAATTCCTCTGAATCTGGGACTGTCAACAGGAGCACTGATGGAAATATTGTGATGAGATGGAATGTCTTCGCCTTGAGCAGCTATGGCTAACCCTGTCTCTGTTTCCCCCCTGGTCTCCAAGCCCGGTCTCCAGGCCAGTAGCAGGGGCTCACCCTCACCCTATGAGGACCTCACCCCCTCCACCCTGCATCTTTTCTAGGCAAGGCAGCAGCCGCCGACCCCAACGCAGCCTGGGCAGCCTACTACGCCCAGTACTACCAGCAGCCGTCGGGGGCTGTGCCGGCCCAGCACCCTGCCAACCCGGCTGGAGGGGCCCCGGCCTCGGGCGAGCAGGCCCAGCCCGCCCAGACCCCCGGGGGCCAGCCGGACTACACCAAGGCCTGGGAGGAGTACTACAAGAAGATGGGTGAGACGAACACCTGCCTTTTTTGCCTTGACGTTTGTTCTTTATCTCTTTTGTTCTCTCCTCTCTTCTTGCTCTGTAAATCTACACGTATTGCACATTGTTAAACTGAAGTAAAGTTTCCCTTAACCTTCTGGTGTCCCGGCCAGTATCTTTCCAGCCATACCCTCACATGCACAAATGCCCCAAACATATTTTTATCAAGAAAATAGGGAAGCCTTTTATTAAAAAAAGTTAAAAAAAAAAACTGTCTGTCTCTTTCCTATGATTAGAGTAGAACTATTGCACACATAAAATGCCTTGGCTTCCTTTTTTTTTCCCTAGACTCGAATGAGCACCTTTCTTTGCAAACAGACTTTAACAGTTAGGAGAAGCATAAAACAAGGACGGCCTCTGGTATCTCCTCTCAACTTAAATGTTTTTATCAAGTAGCTTTGTGGATTAGGGGTTCACCACTAATTTGGCAGGCAACCCCATATTGCGGTTGGAAATGGTGACAAATTCTCACCTTACTGATATTATCAGTAAGGTGAGGTAAGGTGAGGTTATTATTGAGTACCATGAGGAGGGAGCCCTATTTCCACATCAGAGGAGTCCACACGAGGTCGTGTCTGCTGTAGATAGTGGAAGGTGGTAAGCCCCTGTGTCCTGTGTCCCTCTGCCCCAGCCCAGGCAGGAGCCTCAGTCCCTGGAGCCCCAGCAGCTGGAGCCCCAGCAGCGGCAGGGGGGGCGGCAGCCCCAGCAGGAGGCCAGCCGGACTACAGCGCAGCCTGGGCAGAGTACTACAGGCAGCAGGCTGCTTACTACGGACAGACGGGACAGGCCCCCGGCCAGCCGGCCGCTCCCCAGCAAGGACAGGTCGGTACCGAGGCTGCGTATCATCATGGGTCAAGGGATGGATTGTCGTCTGGTGGGCTGAAAGGTTACTGTGTAGAGACTGTTTGTTTCATGTTTTCTGTGCTGTGTGCCAACAGTATTAACACATTGACTTATGCTGTCATTCTATCTGCTGTATCTCAGTATGTTCTTTTTAAGAATGTGAAAGTTTCCATGTTATCTCTATCTTAAAGTGATGGGTTTTACAGTTTATAAATAACAGGTAGGTCCCCCAGTGGTTTTCAGGTGTAGCAAGTGCTTACTGTTACCATTTGTGTTTTAGACGCAGTGAGAAGACATGGCAGAAGGGACTCGGATGCCGGAGAGAATCAGGAAGCCAGGATGAAGAGAGAATATCTTGTAACCCCGAACTCTCTACCAGGATCTAGTTTATTTTTAAATTTAGTTTCAGTTTTTTTTTTTTGTTGTTGTGGGGGGAGCTGAAACCCCTCCTCACCGCCATCCATCACCTGGACACTTTTTAATAAAAATGTGAACTGAACAAAGACATTTCTAGTGCTTTGCTGCTGAGAGGAGGGACAAGACTGATAGTCCAGTCATGACAGCTACCACACCTTTCGCTATCTGAAAGCTTCCATCTCTTCCCCTCCACATGTATGCCATTATGAACATGGAAGCCTTGAAACAATAACCTCATTGCCCAGGAGATTGAGCCGCCAATACATTTCATCTTCCTTTTATCAACTTGCATACAAGTCCCCTTTTTAAAGTTCTTAACTTCAAATCCTAGTGTTATATTTACTGAATTGCACATAGACCTGTGAAGATTACGATTATATTGCATATCTGGTAAAGGGAATAAGTCAGAGATTCACTTTTAAAGCTTATTCGTTTTGCTTAGAACTTTGATTTTGTGTTGAATTTGAAGCATTCCCTCTGCCTAAGCTTGCTTGGTGTTTAGCTATTTCAACTTAAGTAATTTCGGATCGTTTCCCTTTGCTTACGAGTGTGTTCACCTTCTTTGTATGAGTGAGCCAGTTTTATAGTGTACGAATGCAATTCTACAGTGTTGATTCATGCATGTGGGAGAATAACTGGAAAGCTACAGGAGGTGGACAGAATAACAAACACCTAACAATAAATGAATATCAAGCACCTAATAATAATAATAATAATAATAATAATAATAATAATAATAATAATAATAATGAGTGGGGCCACCCTTTGCCTTCAGAACAGCTTCAGTTCTCCTTGTGATGCTGCAGTGCGATGTTGGATCATTCTTCAAGAGGGAAAGCCTTCAGTACTTTGAGGGATGAAGGAAGATGAAATCTGCTTTGTAGTTTGTGCTCCAGAGCCTCCCATAAAGATTGAGTGATGTTGAGATCTGGTGATTTGGGGAAACCATGGAAGCTGTTTGTCATCCTCCTGGTGTTTATGAAAATATCCTTGAATTTGCTTAAGGGTGAAAAAGGGTGAAAGACGACTCATCAGACCGTATTACGTTTTTCTCCATTGCTGAGGGGTTCCAGGTTTTGAGGTGTTGACCACTGTTCCTCTTTGCCAATGTGGTTTGTCTGTATTTGGCATATGTTGTGATTTTTCAGGACTTTTCCCCTTGCCTCATTAAATAATTTTGCATTTTTTGTCACCAATGCACCTGCAATTTGGATACCAACTGTTTCACCTCTTTTGAAGTGTCATCTCATGTTGCTTTGAAAACTCATAAAAGTGGTGATTGTCGGACCTTTTAAAACTGACACATACTGCAATTTGGCATTCAACTTAATAAGAGTCGCCTGTGTAGCTGCCTGTGTAATAGTGATGAAGTTACTTCAAAGTTGAAGTCTTCTCCATGTGGAGTCTCTGTCATTTTGTCCACCCCCTGTAGTTCATACAGCTACAGGTACTTGCACAATGGGAAGGGGCCTCCTGTGTGTATCATGCAAGGTTACAGTCAAAACTATACAGTGTCTGTGTAGTTTGATGTTACAGTTGAACCATACCATGTGTTTGTTTCTTTGCAACTTTGCATGCATCGGTTTTCACTTTTTATGCCTTGGTTTTTATGAATGTCACAAGAATTTGTCCTGATCTTTCGCCCTTTCATAATCATTGTTCATGTACAAAAGAAGTAAATATGGTCAAAATTGAGTCTTCCAATGTGTTCCACTTTAGAATATATATATATATATATATACATATATATTCAGCAATATATGGCTGTTGGTTTTGACTTCCAGAGATGTATCAGGTATGATTCTAGTATTCTGAATGGCAGCTTTGAGCCTGCCTTTGGCAGCACAGTGTTGATATTGTTAATAAATGACCACCAGCAGCAATGCTCTGTTGAATTAAAAAGGGGCAAATATCAATTTATTTTTAGATGTGTTTCGACTGTTTTGTTCTGTTCAATGTGCTTTTACAAGCGGAATGTGAATAAAATGTAGAGTTGCTCACTAGACAGAACAAAGCACAGTCTTACTAGTTCACCACTAGAGGTCAATATTAAGCCAGCTCAGTCTAATCAGATGGATCGAGCCTAGTTCTTCACAAAAGGATCTTTACCAAGGTGATCGCTATTGGAAAAAGCAATTTAGTCAAGCCTAAAGATAAATCTGTGCAAGGCTGAAGTATTTCTGGTGGAGCTTTACAAGAGAACCTGAGGCCCAGCCTCTGTAGCCCACATGTGCTATGATGCATTTGACAGACCATATACCTTATATATCTGTCAATGCCTCTTTATGAAAGGTGGGCACCACCTGGAACCCTC
The DNA here is from genome assembly GCF_048128805.1 of Centroberyx gerrardi. Classification (NCBI taxonomy): domain Eukaryota; kingdom Metazoa; phylum Chordata; class Actinopteri; order Beryciformes; family Berycidae; genus Centroberyx; species Centroberyx gerrardi. Next base: position 15,802,746 of record NC_136003.1, on the reverse strand, counting down.
CCATACTGGGGCACAGCATAGTGTTATGAAAGGTAGACAGACCTTGTAGCCCTCATGTACATAAATTCACTTGTGGAGTGACACACTTCTGTTCCTTATATTTCAGTGTATTCTTCTACTCAAACTTTCCATGTATCTCCCTCTTCATGCTTTAAATTATAATCTCTATTCCAACTTTGAATCCTGTGGGATCATGTGTGCTACAGCTTTTTTTCAATACCCTCAGTGCCCTAAGATGATATTATTTTAGAATTATTTTCACATAGACATGAATGGCGTAATGTTCAGGCTAGCTAGAGAGGACGGGGTTTATAATATCATGAACTCTAACAGGAGGTACCTTTTGTAATTCAGTTAGTTATTGAGTGTTTGGATACCATTTGTATTTTTAAAGAAATTCCTTCTTCATTGAAATCAATGCCCATCCTGTTCTGTCTACTACTATGAACTTCACATTAGAACTTCAATAAGGCTTTTATTTTATCCAATCCTTTGACCTACTTTATGCTTATATACAACATTTTTGTACAACTTCTATTTTTATTTGGAAAAAAAAATGAAAATGGGAGTCAACTGAGCTTTTTCAATATAAAACTATACTGTGATTGGAGGTATACTCATACTGTTTCATACTGGCTCATACATCCTGTTTTTATGTATTCTGCACATTTGATTCCATTATATTTAAGTTTTACCTTTATTTCTTATCTTATCAGTGTTATCTTTTCAGTTTTTCAATGTGAGTGATGTTCCTGATACTGATACTTACACCATGCCAATATTCACTGTACTTGACAGCACTACATTAAAACTACTACAAAGGGTCTTATACTATGGACACAGGCAGACATTTTGTTTTAGAAAACATACTTTGTGTAGTTATGTTTTTTTTCCTGTGCTCTTCCTGTGCTCTTGCTTCAACAATTGATTAGCTCTGCTTATGCAGCAGAACTGTTATTAGATAATGTAGTGTGTGTGTGTGTGTGTGTGTAAGCCCCCAGGAAGCCACATATAGTCTACTGAACACAATAGGATGCAGCGGATGCATGTCAGATAACACAGTCGGCCACAAAGATCATAAATACTGACGTGTGAGATGTGACGGCTTTAGTGTGGCTGCACATATTGTTCAAAACAAACATATACTTCTTGAAACTTCTTGAAAAAAGAAATCTACAAGAGGGACTGAGGGTGCAATTTTAAAAATTCTTTAATTTATATCTTTAAAATTAAAAACATCTGAATTGCATTCTACCACCTCCAAAGGCACAGTCATACTTACAGCTGACCAAATTCATAAAACACTGCCACTGGACATCTTTTTTTCCTATTTGTTTCGCTTTTGTACATAAGAAACCAAGCACTATAAAAATGACAAAACATTTTTTTCTCACTGGGTAAAGAATGGCCATTCTATATGCTGTAGATCATTAAAAGATTGGAGTGATATGTAATCAGCTGTGGTAGCAGTAGACTTCCTAGAAAGGATAACATGCTGGTTTGAAGCTAGCAATGCTAGTTGAAAACATGTGCATTGCAGCTGTTAAAAGATTTAAAAGACACAGAATTTAAAAATCAAATAATGACATGTTTACAACAACCAATCGTGATGAACAGTGTTTAAGAACATGGATGTTCGATGCAAAACAAAACCATTGGCAGGAAGGCGGAAACGCAAGATGCAGTGAGATGAAAGAACAGTGAGGGGAGATAGGTGTTGGTGGAGGACTACGCAGAAAGAGCCATCAGATCTGTCTCGCATCTCATCAAGCTCTCTTAACCGCAGAGTGGTGCCTGCGCTCAGGGGAGTTTCACATGAAATCTGACAGCTGCACCACACCGCTCAAAACACATCAGAGAACTCCAGAGAAGACGGAGAACATTTCTGTATCCGAGTTTTAAAAGACAATAGTCAATATGTGCAAAAAGGCAGGGCCTTAGCCTGTATGTGGAAAATTCATCAAATGATACGGATTGAGAACTGAACGTACACTCAATACACACATCAATAAATGCACACAAAGGTTGCTTACAATGTGTGACGACACAGCACCGTACACTGCACAAAAGGTTCACTTAGTGACACAATAAAATTCAAAATAGTGGATAAATATACAGTATATTGTATATATATTACTGTTCTTACTCAGGCACAGTCCTCCTTGAAACATACAAAGAGAATAAAAACAAAACAAAACAATGGGATCTGGGATAAAAGCAGGCAGGTTTGGCACAGAAATGGAAAAATACATTGAAATAAGGCAAGAAAAATGATATGTCAAAGGAAAAGGAAGCCACAGAGGAACCAATGAAATGGACCGGAATGAAGCACTTAAATCACAAATATATGACACATACCTCTCTCAAGGAACCAGATGTTCTATAAAAAGAGGGAGGATTTTTTTGCAGCAACTAATGGGAGCACCTTTTCCACAGCCATTGGTTTCTTTTTACAAGTGTGTGTAGTAGCTGTGACAGGCACCCCAAGACCACAACACTTTCTTTACAAGCAAATAAAAACCAAACAAGAAATCTACACACTTATCCCAAATCAATATTCGAATGCCTTGGAAAATATCCACTGAAAAAAACAGTCAACACTTGGCATGACTTACAATCACACAACCAGACAACGCGCACACTTGCAACACACACGCACGCACGCACGCACACACACACTATCACAAAAACCACTTTCGGTCAGACTCTAGAAGGAACAGCAGACCGGTGTGACCCCAGTGCTCATACAAGCATACAGAAAACACACGATAGGGGTTGTGAAACACGCACGAGACAAACTGACCCCATAATCCCAATGATCTGCTGTCTTCCACGAGCGTCTCTCCTTCGACAAATAACAGCTAAGCGGGCACATACTGCTCAGCAACCATGTACTGCTGAGCATCATTTTTTGCGCCCTTCTCTTCTCCCGCAGACGTTACACACATCGTAGTATTTTCAAGACCACTTTGATACGGCAGTGACAGTTATGGAAAGAGGACCCGAGGTGAGCAGAAGCGTTTCAGCAAGGAGACGGTGAGGCTGCAACGCGATGAGAGACACATGCCGGCTCCTAGTTCATTTGCACAGATCCATATAATTGACCCCAGGCGGAGAGGTCAACACGCTCTACGCTTCTCTTTGCATTGGGAGAGTCAGGTCACTGGTGGAGCCACGTCCTGCTGCCATGCCGGTGATTGTGTATTTAATCGTTTGTGCCAGGCGGAGTCTGTGCTTACAGTGTGGTGGACAGGGGGGCATTTGTGCCATCCAGGCTGTAGTGGTACTGAATGGGTGTGTGTTTTGTTTGTCTAAGTGTAGACAAGTAGGACAGTTATGTGGGACAGACTGCAGCGGTTGTGTTTGCACACGCACTCACATTTACAAGATCTACATGTAATATCAAGTGTATAAATTAGTGTACTTTGTACATCTGTGTGTGTGTGTGTGTGTGTAATCATATAATCGATGAGTGTCTCGTAGTGTTAATTTCCGTTCAGTTGTCAGCTGAGCCGGTGGCGAAGAGCACTCTCTGGTCAGTTCTGGCCAGCTTGGCGGGAGGCTCGAGAGACTCCTCTCCCAGCCCCGCCCCATCCGAGGGGAGGGACAGCTCCTGACCTTCCTCGTCGCTCTCATCCTCCTCCTCCTCTTCGTCTTCTGGGACAGACACAAAGGGAAGGGAGTTTGTTACAAAACAATGCTTGGTACAACACACTGCAGTTGACAGCAGTAGTTACTGTGAGATATACAGTAGTACAGTGCAGCACTGTACCACAGCATAAACACGGCATAGTGAAGGCAAGTAATCAAGTTACCTTTGTCGGGATCCAGTGGGTTCAAACTGCGGCCTAAACTGGCAAACTGGAGGGGAGAAGAGAATGTGTTAACACTGTAAACATGGTTTAGATTATCATTTCATTTTGATGCTTATATGTGTGTGTGTGTGTGTGTATGTACCTCTCCCATGACAGCAATGGGGGTCTCTCCTTTAGCCTGGGCTACTCTGTGCTCTATCAGGTAGTACATGTACTCATCATACAGCAGGCGGATCAAGTGGAAGGAGCCAAAACTGGCAGCACTACGCAGGGTCAGGTCCCTGATCACCATGGAACTGGAGGACGGAGACGAGGGGTGGAGGGTTGATTAAATCACTGCACACTGTATGTTCTCCAACTGGTTCACTTCTACACCAATTAAGAATACCAAGTCTTTCTCAGTGCTTCGCTATGACAAAGCTCAAAGCATGGGTCCACTCTAATTTAAGATGCTTCACACCAACCCAATGAAAAACAGTGGTACGAAAATGTGAACGTGTGAATGTCAAGATGATCAGAATAGGTCCCAGTGGCTACAGTTAAAAATTGAGACGGTCTCTTTTTTTAGATGCAGGAACATTTAGCAGACAGTGTGTGAACATTCACACAGAATGTGTCAAGTGGACTAACATGAAAAAATCAACAGAGGTGTGAATAGGCTTTTAGGCTGTGATTTTTATCACATACAAAATATAAACATTTAAAATAATTCCAGTTCCATTTTACCTTATGCATAGGGTTGATAAGATTTTATCAATGTTGAGGATTCTTCCTTAAAGCTGCTACCAGCAGAAATTGAAACTTGAGTGGTAGTGTTTTACATCACTGTCACAAAGAGCACTCGCCACTTGTTCCCCCCTCTGCAGAATGCAGAGAGAAGCCGAATATGTATATAGAAGAGGTGATGTGAAATTGTCACATATTGCAAACCGAATAATGGAACTGGAATAAACTTGTGTAAGAAGACAAGTTATTGTGGTGGCTAATCTATGCTGATGAAAAATATTTTTGCTGGCGAATATTTTAGTTTCAACTAGACAGAGCTAGCAAAGCAGTTTTGCCTATGCTGCACACCTAGCTAAGTGCTGTGGGACTGGACGGTATCTGTACATGTCTGTGTATTTGTTTCCGTATGAACAAGAGCAATCAAAGTGAGTCATCTTTCCATTGTGGTTGAGGCTCTATCTTTGCGCCTTAAGTCAGTCCTGCACATTTTGCACCAAACCTTACCCCAGGACAAAGAGAATAAACCAATTTACACCTAGATGGTCTCATTTTTGACAGCCATTACACTATGCTATCAAAATTAATTTGATAGCATTTGATCATGATATATTGAGGTAAATATTCTAGATGTAGGGACTTTAATGATTCGATTCCTTAACGATTCTGAAACTGAACTGATTGAAATTCTGCTACCAATCCTAATTTAGAATGAATAAAAAGTGTTATTAACTGTTCATACCATAGAGTTTTATCATTATGTTCATAATAACCTTACCTCCAAAACTGTACACTGTGTGTCACTGTGAGGTTGTGACATGAATTAGTGAAGCTCAGCGGGAGCAGAATGTGTTCAGTTCAGGAGCAGCTGAGTAGCTGAAGCTCCCAGCAGAGGAGTGACAAACAGAACAAACTACACTCCTAATAGAAATATAGCCACACTGCTCCGAAACTGCTCCTAATGTGACTGCTCATGTCACTGCTCCCCAGCCTCACTACGCCTCACAGTCACTCACACACAGCAGATGAGGGAAGAATGGAGGGCGAAACAATTTGATAATGAATGAATGAATTAAAATTTGATCATAGAGAATAATGGGGAATCAATAATGGGAATCAATAACGCAAACGTGTTTCAATTTGTTAGTTCAGGAAACACTGGACCTGGTTTGTCAAATGAACTGGGTCTCGATTCACAACTCTATTTATGAACTGCCTGAAGTTCTACAGAATTGGCCAAAACGCTTCATTCTCACTCTGACCATCAAACTGCTGTTCCGTCTCACCTGTAGAAAGACCACTTGAGCAGGAAGAGCTTGGCGGCCTTAGGGAAGGCGGGGCTTTGCTGGTAGGGCTTTAGGACCTGGGAGACCACACCGTCCAGCCAGGCGGCCCACTGCTCCAGGGAGTTCTGCTGCTGGAGGGTCAGCTTAAAGTCCTGCTCCAGTCGCTGGACCACACGGTCCTCACACCGGCACACCCACGAAGCCTGCTCCTGTAGAGAGGGGGGTTGGGGTGGGGTACAAGGTGTCACTATGTGGCTGTCACACCTGTTATTAGTTGTGGCAGTAGCGGACAGCGTCCAGGGTTGAATGTATGTGACAATATCCTGAGGCGGCAGGGTGACCTAATGTTTAGAGAGACTGTCCTTCAAGCAGAGGACTCAGGTTCAAGCTCCCATATCAAAAAGTATCTGATCTGCTGAAGTGTCTTTGAGCAAGACACCGAATCCCAACCAGATTCAGGGTTCTGTAACTGACCCTGCACTCTGACCTCCCTGGAGGGGGGGGGGGGGGTCAAGTGAAAAGAGAATCCCCTACAGAGATCAACAAGGCATCACATTACATAATATGAGTGTGAAGCAAGTACTTTCTGAGAATGAGCAACAGGGCCAAAATAAATAGGTGAAACTGAGTTTAGTGAACTTTGTCCTGAAGATCTGTGTGTCTGCTACCTTTTTACCTTTGGGTATTTGATGTTGAAATGAGCAACAGGGCTCAGTCTACTTTGCCTGGGTAAATGGGGGCTAAAGAAAAGTAATCATTACAGTACATTACAGTGAGAGTGACTGCTCAATATCTTCCTTTCTTTCTTTTTTAATAATTTTAAATTGTTGTGGAGTGTGTATTTTTTTTCTGTTTTATGTGAAGCACATTGTATTTGCCTTGTGTATGAAATGTGCTATATAAATAAATTTTGCCTTGCCTTGCCTTGCCTTAAACAATTGCTAAATCGTGAGCACAGAACCAACACCTATCTAACCACCCTGCCACTGTCACACATGATGCCTCAGCTAAACCACAGGCTAGAATTCACAGCATATGCACAACACTAAGACTAATGCAAGGTTGAACCAAGATACTGAAATACATGTGAGTTGCCATGAAGGCTACCAGGTGCACAATGTTCAGAGATTAGACGGACCTGGACATTAGCAAAGTCGACCCGGTTGAGGTCGGAGAGCATTTGGTTGATCTGGGCCGTGTTCTGGAGGACGGCGCGGGCTGCCTGAGCAAGGTGGTTCAGACTGGTGTAGCGGCGCAGAGTCTGGGCAAACGCACTGGCTGACGTTACCTGACGGAGGACAGGGAGAAGATGAGGGGGATGTGAGGGTGTGTACTTGTGTGTAGTGCCATACAAATGGCAGACGTGGAAAAATACGAATGCTTTCACACACACAGACACACATACAGACACATATATATCTACAAATACACAAGACTTGGATGTAACAGCAGCTATTTTGGGTGAGCATCTAGGAATCTGGCTTGGATGTTAAAGGGAAGAAGGGGCGGGGCGAGAGTAGGTATGTCATTGCAGTTCATTGAATTAGGCCCACAACACCTCCAGATGACTCAACAGCAAGTTGAGCCATCTGGAGTCCCAGAGCCAAGTCGTCCACACTGATCAGACTGATGCTCATCTACACTACCTTGTATCTACACTTAGACTCACACAAAGTTCACAGTATTACACCCATCTAACCTGACCTAGCCATCAGTCTCAAAAACAATAGGCTTACGGGGCGGCTGACCCTGCAGGCTTGAAACAGCCTGCTTAGCAGTTCAGAAACCAAGTTGGACCAACAATTTTAGGCTAAAGGGAAGGCTGATATACAGGGAACGTACCTTGATGCGGACCATCTCCTCGGGGATGTTCATCATGGCGGTGGTCAGCCAGCTCTCCAGGCTCTTGGCAAAGTTGCGGATGGCTTGAGTTAAGGCACCTGGGGACAGGGGGAAATAACAGAATTAGAGGACAACTTGAATTTAATGCTGTTTTACTGTTTAATGTATAGTTGATATGTCCTTGTCCCCCACAAGAGCTAATATAATTCTGGATCAGTTTATAGGCTAGAAATAAGAGTATTTACTAAATAATCAACAGTATATTTCAATGTATAAGTCTGTTACAAATAATAAATCTCAGGCTTGTAATAGACTCTCCTCCACACTCAGTATCTAGTAACTGTCAACTCTTATATAAACTCAGTAGACATGTATGTACTCCTGGCTTATGTAGTAGTATCTACCGTGCTACAGTGTTATAGGAGCCAGCCTGTTCTTGTAGAATTTTTTTGTAGATGTGGAGGATGGGGGTGATCTTAGTTCTGAGATCCAGGCTCACTCATGGGCCCATTCCAGGATCAGTTTGAGTAGGTGTTGCAGTTTAGGAATAGCTCTTATTTGGAATTTTTTTTTTATCACAATATATGGACAAATGTATTCTAATTGCAACTGCCTAAAATTTAAATGTAATTTTTTTCAAGCTGTAGAGGGCCACTGCAACTAAATTAATGTGAAGGAAACACTGGTTTTACGTAATGAGATGTTGTTATTGTGTGATATTTTGGCATGTGTATTTTACTCTTTGCACAGTGTTCCACAGTATACTGTTTTACGATATAAGTGCATATCATGCTCGGTCTGGGGCCTTACTGGGGATGGGCCTGAGGACGTCAGGGATGAGGATCTCCACCAGGCCCTGGTACAGGCTGTTGTCACAGTCACGGCTCCAGCGCAGCACTGGATCGTACTTACACAGCAACACCAGGCAGGACTTGGGCAGGCGCTTCTCTGACTCGTCATGACTGGCAAAACACAAGCAGTAACCGTTTTGGTCGAAAGAAAATTTTTTCCACCTTTTCTCCCTGGCTCTTTTTTACATTTACAGTGCATTAGGCATTTAGCTGATGTTTTTATCAACAAAGACTTACAGTGAGTGCTATTTCGTTACCTAGAACTTTTATCAATAATGCATTATTTTTTAAATCCTTCTACAGAGTGTTTTCTTTACATCTATTGCTTATTATTGGTTGTAATGTTGGCATTCTGAGTTTAAGCTTATTCTACTGTTGCACGCTGCAAATTGCTCTGGAAAAGAGCATCAGCTAAATGCCTAAAATTGTAAAAAATGTAAAAAGTGTGAGCGCAAGTGCAGTGTAAGGATTTTCTCACTAACACACAAACTATGCTTATGACAAAAATCTACTTTTGTGTGTGTATGTGTCCACTCACACAGCCAGTGTGGCATCTCCAGCCTGATTCTGGCTGAACCTCCAGAAGGTCTTCCACAGGGTCTCCACCAGGGTAAACTGCAGGTTGACCATCACATCCAGTATGGCCTGACAGAAAACACTTCAAACATCAATGACTGACAATGAATGACTGAGAGCATACCGATTATCAGAGGTAATATTAATAGGCCTTGGTAGAATAAATACCCTTCTGCTGTTTTTTAAATAAATTCCATTCTGTTCCATTTTACTTTTACATTAGGCCGATTACTTCTATACCCCCCAAGTCCCAAGTTTGTTGACATTAGTTTCACCTGACTGTGGCCAGTTATCTAACAGCCTGCACTTTATATATTTTTTCCAGTAAAATCATTTTCCCTGACCAAAGACACAGCATATTTGATTATATCTGGTTCATTTTTGATTAAAGTAGTCCTTTACTGACCACACAGACAGCGAGATAGATCCAGACTACAGCTGAACTGAAATCGCAATATGAACTTGCAATTTCCAAATCGCAGAGGCTGCAATTAATTGCTTAAGAGAGAGGGGCGTCCAAAATGGATTTCTAAACAAGGTGTTTTAGAGCTCCAGGTAATCTTTGGTCCAAGAAAGTACGATATTGGTGAAAACCTTTCATCATACTCAAACTCAGTAAATCCTGCACATTGACATCTATTTTTTTTTTTTTTTTACAAAATCACTTTTCTTTAAACAATGTTAAACCTGCAATAGGCGATTTCAGACCCTGTAACCAATCCTGAAACTAACGTGTGCTATGTGGAGATTTCCATGAGACGTAATGATATAAACAAATAGCCACACAGGCGGGCCAGCTGTGTTGTTGTTTTCACCTCTTTCCTAAAGCTTGTTGTCAAATTCGGCCCGAGTAATGGCGGAATCGATAAAGCGAACGAGTAAACGTTTTCAACCAGTAAACTTGCTACCTGCCTCTTCACTTGTCATTGTGGGACATGTAACCTTCAGCGGGAGAAAAATCTGGCAAAGCGAGACTGTTAACCGGAGATATTTCTCCATAGGTATGTTTATTTTATCCATTAGCCTTTATGCACAGTTTGTCTTTAAGGGCTGCCGTCGCCCAGTAGCTTTGCTGTGTGTTTGCAAAATGTGTTGCGGTTTCTGTCACCCTCTAGTGGTCAGAAATAATCGCTTAGTGTTCTAAAGAAAAACTTGATACCTGATATGAATCGCAGTTTAAATCGTAATTGCAATATTCTGTCAAATAATCGCAATTTGATTTTTTGTCAATATCGTTCAGCCCTAATCCAAACTACCCTGTCAATAGTCAAAGGTTTCCAGCTAGCTAACCAATGCCCCCTTCAGCCAGTTACCTCACAGTGTTCCCTGTAAAGCAGCTGAAAGCTCTTGATGTGCTCCAGCTCGATGCCCTCTGGCAGAGCCTTCCCCTGCAGGTCGATGTCTGGGAACTCTGGGAGGGCTCTGGATGCGTCTGGACACAGAACACAGGGACAGTGGTTACTCACAAAGAAATTACATAAAAAACAGGCAGTATTCAGTAATTGCTCTGAATAACATTGTACTATATGTGTGAATTCTCACAATAATGGCTAATGTCAAAAAAGGTTGACATCTTTGACACATGCCTCAGTGTGAATGTGGCTAAAATGCAATAGATGCATTTCTGGCAAAAGATCTGGCCAATGGCACCCCTTCCATAAGGGGATCATAAGTTTGTGATTTGTTGACATCTTGTGCAAGTCCTATCAGTTCCATGCCAGCACATCGATAACCTGTAGGTATGTGTCCATTGTAGCGTGGTGATGTAGAGCAAAAAACTCACCCAGGAATTGCTGGTACTGCTGAACCTGGGTGCTGATGTCCACGAGTCCTGCCCCCTGCTGCTGTTGCTGCTGCTGGCCCGCTCCCGACGCTGTGCCATTGGTCATTCCCTCCACCTTATGCACTGGCTTCAACCTGATGAGAGCAGGGACAAAATACAACATTCAGGTCTACACAATGATGATCAATCAGTCAAGTTTCCTTGAAAACGATGCATATGTTCATCACCCGTGGGACCAGAATTCTTTCTGGACCAAGTGGCACCACTGGTCGTGTAGAACACTGGTCCCATATTGGCCTATGGGCTGTTTGCTTCCACAGATCTTTACTTTACAACATAGAGTTTGGGTAGGATCTGATGGAAGAACTGTAGAAATAAACAGGTGGGGATAAAAGGTTCAAGTGTTCTAATGACAAGTGGTCTGCCTGTATGTGTGTACCTCTGTTTCTGTGAGAAGGGCTGCTGCCTCATGGCCAGGTGCTGCTGGTCCTCCATCAGACGAATAAGAGAAGAGCTGGCCTTGATCCTCAGCCCATAGTAGTGGTATTTAGAGTTACCTCTGTGGGGAATAGAGAAAACAGGCATGTAAGTGGGTTATAAATGTATGTGTGTGTGTGTGTGTGTACCACCATGTCCACGTTACAAATTGGTTCTTATGACTGTGTAATACATAATCTTATGCAGGTGTTCACGTCATTGGTTCTTATGACTGTGTAATACATAATCCTATGCAGGTGTTCACGTCCACATAAAGTTAACATTCACATGCGTGCCTTTCTGAGTTTGTGTGACTGATGACCCATCTTACCGTGTGCCCAGGCGTCGTGTCCGTAGCCCCATGAAGACGGATCTGATGAGTTTCCCGAAGGAGGCAGCATTGACAGGCTCTAGTTTCTGCTCCTGGCAGTGCAGCAGGTAGTGGCAGTAGAGTGTGGAGCGCGGCAGACTCACTCCTTCAGCTGTCTCATAGTTGTCCAGCAACCACTGTACCTGACACGCAGGCAGGGAAAAAGAAAGAGGCTGGAGCAGTTAGCAAAGCCTGTAGACACAAGTAGAACAACACACGTCAAAATTATGCAAGTATGCCGAGCTAAAAGGCAGCTTCACACACATTTTTCAGTTAAATATAGTACATGCACACATAGACGTTTTTCAGTTCAATTAAACATACATACAAACACAAACTCATTAACAGACTAAAACATTCACATTTCTGGTTTGTTGCTCATTCAGAAATGAAAACACAAATACATTTGTTTGCGTGCCGTGGCATACAACTTTGGTATGCAATGAATTAATGACCTGGAATATTGATGGGATGTTTGCCAAACATAGATTGGTTACCACTATCATATGGGGCTAAATATGATGAATTTGGGATGAAAAATACAGTGTTGTGGCATTTCAGGCAAAATTAAAAATGCCTCTAATCACATGCACTTTAATGACATGAAACATGATGAGGTCATGGCTTTGTTGTCTATGAGTAGGAAATCACAGTTAAAAATACTGTATGTTACAACATAGTTTTTGGGACCACTGCACAAATAAAGTATATTGTATAACCCACAGTTAACCTTTTCTGGTCCTAATACAAATCACCACGTTTTTTTAATTGTGCTTTCCACTTGACAAAACTCAACTATGACGTCATCAGCGTGCGTCACCAGAGGGTTGTGTGGATGAGAACAAAACGAGAAGAGATTCCTGCGCTTGGCGCCTCTGCATACCTTCTTGTCTGCCGACGGCACGCTACTCTCCTCGCCCTCTGTAATACTCACAGTGGCTGGGGAGGCACGGGCGTTGTGTGAGTAGCTCTGACTGTTGCCACCCGCCCCTCCACTGCTGCTTCCCAGCATGTACCCCCCCTGGATCACATAGCTGCCCGCTGCACCACCGTTGGTGCCTGCCCCATCCCCTGCCCCGTTGGTGGTGCCCCCTGTGGTCACCACCGTGGCCCCTCCCCCTGCTGCACTGGTGGGCTGGGCCACGAACATGGACACACCCCCTGTTGTGCCAGCGGTCACAGAGACGGTGAGTGGTGTACCGGGGGTGGAGGCCTGTGAGCCTGAGGTGGGCGGAGCTTCATAGTACTGGGCAGCTGTGGTCTGGGTGTACAGGGGAGTGTCTGTGTAGGGGAAGCTGCTGGAACGACTGGATGGGAGACAGGGAGGAAGTGTTAGGGAGAGATGAAAGAAATGTTCTGTATGTGTGTGTGTCTGAACGTGTGTGAGAAATTGATGGATTCAGTGTTATTCTAACATGGTGCTGGTGGTGTAGTTGCCGTCTCCTTCCACATACTGCACTTGATTGGTGTACACATGTTGCACTGGCACCTGTGTCAGCTGCTGCTGCACCTGAGGAACACACACACAAAATCTGGTAAATCCCTCCCTGCCTATTCGACCCACATCAACCACTTCATTACCTGCGAATCCTAAGCTCATTCAGGTACACTTGCATTTCTTACCGACTAACAAATATTCTCTCTCCCTTTAACTCTATACCAGCAGTCGCCCCCTGTCCCCCTGACCTACTTGGAGAGCTGTTGCTGTGGCCAGCGGCAGTGGCTGACTGTGGCCTGAGGTGGCGACTGAAGGGTAGGCTCCTATCTCTCTCTCCAAACCAACAGAGTGCAGACACAGTGAGAGCGCATGTGGAGGAAAACCCAAGGGGAGGAAGAGGGGCATGTAGGGGGGGTCGTCCATGCTGTAGTCTGCCGCTGCCCAGACCAGGTATTCTGGCTGTCTGATCTCCTGCTGCAGCTGCCACTCCTCTAGCTCCCTGTCTCTGCCTGACGCTGACACCCTGGTGCTAGGGGGGAGCTGGAATCCAGCAGTGGTGAGGTTCGGCCATAGACGTAATGAGCTGACTAATACTGAGGCTATATGTGATGACGTTATCAAGTTTTGGATGTGCCGGAGGTCACAAGTGATCCCCTTTGTAATGGCAACTGCGATAATCTGTGTGTGCATGCGTATTCCTGTGTGTGTGTTGGTCAGTGACTGCTCAAGTGAGTTTCAAACGTCATACTTGACCACCACTGAGATATCAGCAATGATAAGCTGTGTGTGTTAGTGTGTGTGTTTGATTTACCTCCTGGCTGATATGAACAGGCTGTAGGCTGGTGACACTGAGCTGGGTGCCTGGCTCGGTCTTGGCTATCTGAGAGGTGGCCTGCACCACGGACCTCTGGTGACATGAACATACACAGGACACAGGATGGATTAAAGAATAACTTCTTCTGCTACGTTAACAGCTGTGGAGGAAAAATGTATTTTGAGTGTGTGTGCATGTTTTACCTGCTGAGCCGTCTGTACCTGCTGAACCACCTGTGTGGGAACTCCTGTCTGCACCACAGCCGGAGGGGGGCTGGAGTCTGACACACTGTCACTAGAATGGAGGGAGCCCTCTGAAGGACAGAGAGGGGGGGATTACAGTACTGTTACAAGTCATTTCCGCTATTTACCTTGCAGATATGCTGGCTACCATTTAATCATTGCACATTTCCTCTTTCATGCAAAGTCTCAAACTGTATGAGTCATGACAATAACAGTAACTTATCCTAAAACCGTGAACAGGAAATGGTAAACCGAGACACCTCTTCCTTCTTGGCATACAAGTGTTTTTTGAACATGTGAAAGAATGACTATATATTTGAATAATCTTCCTATGTCGCATGGCCCAGTTGTATACAATTCCAATTCTAAAGTATATGTTTGAAGTATCACATTTTATTGCCCTTTAAGAACATGGTTATAGATGGTGATGTTATATTTGGTATTGGCATTTGGTAGTTGTACATTGTGTCTGTGTAAGTTCTAGGCTAGTTTTCATGATAAAGAAGACTGTATATAACTAATTATCACATATTAATGAATGCGATTTTACAGAAATGTTTAAGACACTTTCACTGAAGTCTTTAAGGAACTTTAAGTTTCAGCATCATCATGTGTGAGCAGTAACTCTTAAATTTTGGTCTGATGGAGTGAAGCATTGCAGCTGTGCATTTAATTAATCTATGTATATGTGGTACTGTAGATACATAGGTAGGTACATAAATGACCTAAAACATTCTAAATTCATATGTTCATTCTTAAAATCAACACGAAGGCTTTCAAAGAATTTTGGACAGCTTTAAACAGAAATCACATCTCATAATATGATTTGTAACAGTTCCAAAACACCACCTTAACTTATGATCCAGTTGGGAAGTAAACATAAACCAATAGCCAAATGCTGGCAAATTTTGATTGGTTGCTAATAGGGCTGGGTATCATCTGAAAATTTTAGTACTGGTACTGATGCCACTTTCTTTCATTTAATACCGGTACCACAACGGTACTTTTTTTCAATACCAATGTTGAATAAAAGCTCATTATGTAATGCAATAGCCTCATTTCTTTTTTACTATTACATAATTTTTTCCATTGCTTTTCCCAACTAAAAGAAATAACACTTAAACTCACTTAACCATGAAATTCAATATGCATTAATTTATCTTTTTCACTTTAACAGTATAAAGCAATCAAAACTATACGATTTAAAGACCTTATTATAACTATTTAAACTATTTAATAGTGTAATATTTAATTTTAAATATTTTGAACTATAGCCCTCTGTGGAAGGCAGGAGTATTACCAGGTGAGGTCGGAAAGTCATCCACATGCTAAAATGATTTACTGGGAAACCGTGTTAATCCAGGGACAAGCCAGAGAGAATGTGCCACACGTCGTCACCCACAGCACAGCAAAACTGGCAAAACTCTCTTCAAGTGGTTTCATATCATTGTAATGCCAGATGCAGCAGCTCCTGGACTCTTTTCCACTATTATCTCTATTTCCCTTGGCACCAAACGGTGTTTAAATGCATTATATCCTCCTTTTATTGTTTATCTTCTATTCTATTTGTGTGTTTATATATATTATTTTTTCCCTGCTGAATCCTGCTGCAACAACCTAATTTCCCAATGGGGATCAATAAAGTGAGTGAACTGAGTAAGCTGCTCTTCCCCGCCACTGGTTATATGGCCCTTGTAATCCAGATGCCAGGTGCTGATGTTGGTACCAAAATTTCCGATCATTTTAACATTTTTCGGTAGCACTGACATGATTTGGTCGGTGCCAGAAAAGCACTGGCCATCTGTACCCAGCTCTAGTGGCTAAAAAGTTTGTCAATTCTCCCAGCCACTTGGCAGGTATCTTTAGTCATAAGTCATAAGTCACTCTGTTGGTCAGTCAGTTGGTCGGTCCCAAAAATTTCAAAAAACGTAACTGCACATGTGCCATTGTGGGACACAGCTATAAAGAGTCTATGAGCCTGACTGCTCTGATTTTAGCTTGGTTGGTAAAGCATAGGTTTGCCATGCCAGAGATCCCAAGTTCCGATTCTTAGTGAGTCAATTTAGCACATTTAGCACCATTTTTTCATGCATGCTGGCTTGCCCAAGCACCAAGCTGGTCGCAGTTTATCACAAATTACGTGTTTGGTGAAGTCTATGGAAATCTGTTGTTTTCAAACACCCATTTCAGCAGGTCAAAATTCAGGGACTGATAGAACGTTTGGATTCAATCAGAACAAATGTTTTGTTTTCTCACCCTAAATGTGACTAAATGGTCCATAATACTTTGAAACATTATGGTCCTGAAAGAACCATACATTTGAAATTCTTTATCTGTGACATTACTTGTAAACCCAAAAAACGAAGAACTCCGCTGATCACTGTTCTCACCTGCTGGAAATGTAAGTATGCTTAAATGAAAGAACATTTATCTTTCCAACACTACCAAATACATACACACTGAAGGTTTATAAAAAACAAAGTTATGTTTATTTAGGTAGTACCACCTATAACCGCACATACAGGAGGAAAATAGAGCAGGGACAGGATTTAAGAGGTGGAGATTGGATGTAACCCCCCCCCCACCCCAGGTCTAATTTAATCCCAGTAGTTTATAATGGTGTGTGATGCTCAGCCTTTACCTGTGACAGTAACTACGATGTACTGAGGTGTGCTTTGAGCATTCCCAGACTGTGTGGGGGAGCCCTGGATCTCTGCAGTCACATACTGTGTCTGAGCCGGTTGGGCCTGTGCTGTGGGCTGGGTTTGGCTACCAGCTGCAGGCTTCTGGGTGGCGATGGAAGTGGCTTGCTCAGCAGGAGTGGTTTGGCCTGTGGGTGTGACAGCAGTGGAAGTGGCCACAGTGGTCTGAATCTCAGCCAGAAACTGAGGGGCAGTGGCAGGGGTGGAGCTGGCTGCAGGTTGTACAGCTGTGACAGTTACACCGGCCCCCTGGGGTTGGGTTGTCGGCTGGATCTCACCTACGTAGCCTGAGGTGGCCATCACAAGAGCTGGGAGTCACCACTGACGACAGGAAAAAGAAGTGAGCGACTAGTTATACATTTCAAAACAAAAACAAAACGGCCAAATGTCATCAATGTAACTTTGAGATACACTGAAAATATAACTACAGCGAGATGAGAGCAGAAATGTTTACCTAACTACATAAATGAAAACATGTTTAACTGAAACTAACTGTATTCGTTGCAGCGCTTTTTAGAGCTCATGATAAAGTTGATTTGACTGGCCTGGGTAGGTTGGCATTTCATATCCTGGAGGCGCAAGGAGTAATTCTGCATCCTCATATGTAGAATTATGTTCAAATTAATTAGTAAAAGGACTGGGTCTGAAAGTCCTCCTCTAGCTAACTTGTCAGCGGTGCAGCTAGCGAGGAGATGTGGGGGGGGAGGACTGACAGGAAAAAGCATTTGGTGTCCCATTACCTGTAATGTGATCACACAGCCTATGGGCTTTCACTCATATATGCCTGTAGCAGAAGTTGGGAAAATCCCTTACCACATTTTCAGAACTGCAGTAATTTTTCAAAGCATTCAAATTCTGTTATGCTTTCTCCTCATGTAACACACAATGAAGGGAGGATTAAATGTACACTTTAACCATCATTTGGGCCAACAGTCTTTTATCTGAACACCCTTGATGATGTAGACTTGACACCTTCCACAAACATTCCTCTTTGTCTCTAGCACAGACTCTCTGGCTCTCTCTCTCACACACACTTCAGTGAGGACACAACACTGGGACAGAAGAATTGTTTTTCTTCTATATTATGACCTAAGTCTGTTTACTAAATCCGAAATAAGAAGACCCTTGAATTAATAGCCGATTAGTAACAATAACCATTATTATAGGACCGTAAAAACGCAAATTGAATTAACTGCTAGATTGAATTCAGACAGAAGCACCTGCAAAAACGCCCTTCTTTGCCACGCCCCTTCCATATTAAGTGTCTGCCACCTGACGTTGTGCCGTCGTGGCTCTCTCAACTTTCCATTATTCGAGTAGGGTAGTTGCCAATGATGCCTATCAGGCCGACTCCTCCCCTGCTTCAACGTTAGTAACAAAGTAACGCTAACGAAAACCAAGCTAAAACTGCAGTTTGAACTTGTCTAACCTCATTTTTGTCTTCCCTTTTGGTCGTTAACGTTAAGAAATGTAGCTATGGGCTGGGGTTTTACGTTGAGCTAGCTGTTCAAAGAAACACACCATGTTAAAATGTAATTTAAATGACGTAGCATGTCAGTTACTGGTCGCCAGTAACGTTAGCTCGTTCCGTCAGCTATGAATAATAGTAACGTTAAACACAATCCTGTCGTGACAGCACTGATGCTAGCCAGCTAGCAAGGTAACACTGGTATCAAGCTAACTGGTCTCTACAACAACCGCCATTTTGTACCCTTTGCATTTGACATCGCCATAACAACGGCCTGCTTAGGCATGCATCTGTGGCTGCGTCGTCATGGCAAGCATAATCCAATGTTACTCGAATGAGTAGCCAGCACCAACTACTCCCTTCAAGAAATACACTTGAGCGATTATCAATGCGACAGCTAGCTACCCGGCTAACGTTAGCTAACACTGGAAGCCAGCTTGCTGTTATGGCTACTGAAACAACAAGGAAAAAACAGTACAAATTTCATTTGAACCATTAGTGGACAGAAAAGCTTTCCAATATATTTAGAGCTTCACCTCTGGTTCCGAGTGAATTTCCCACCGGTAAATTTCTTTTTTTTTTTTTTGGCGGATTCAGTTGTTGTTGTTGATTCTCGTTGCTGGGTTCTTGTCGCCAGGGCTACCGTGGCTATGGCGCTTCGTCCTCACCAGGGCAACTGTTGCTACCCACCCGCTCCCTTCCCTCCCCCCTCGTTGTTCTGATTGGCTGAGTACTCCCAAATCGTCTTAAAGTCATAGGACCATAAAAATTCCCAGTACAAAGCCTTCCACGCCCATTTGTGGAAAATCTCTGTCTATCATAGAGACGAAATTTTACAACTAAGGCGGATGCTCTGCCAGGGAAAGTAATTGGCTCATCCCAGTGCTTATCAAAATTCTGCAGTCAGTGATTTGATAGTTAGGCTACATAGTAACTAAATGTAATATTTTATTGATAAGAGAGTGGCTAGTACAATACAATTATGATCACCTCATATGTCATGCCTTTGATGATGATACATATCTGCATGATCCAAGCCAATACACTCAAGGATGCATTGATACTAAGCTCATCATATTAATGGCATAAGTAACAGAACTTATACCTCCAGTTTGACTCATCATAGAAACATTTTCAACAGTAGCCTACATCAATTCTGTTGATAATAAAAAAAAAAATTGGGAGAACAACAAATATAAACAAACACACACACACACACACACATATACACAAACACACACACACACACACACATACACACACAATTGAACACAATGGTCCAGATGCATATAGAATGAATGAAGCCTTGTGGATTGATGCAATTAGCTCGGTGTCCACATCCGTTCTTACCAAGCCTGTCATGATACTGCGGTACAGGCACTATGGGGCAAACTAGGAGGACCACATGATGTCATCTTAATATACACAGTCCATAAACAACACATTGACAAAAAGTATAGTCCATAGTGTTCTATGATCACTCTCTTGACCTCCCCAGGTCACCCTCTGACACTGTATAAATGAATGTCAGGCTGGACACCCTCCATAAAATGCCATGTTGTTTGCTTGTTATCATCACATTAATTACAAATTCATCATCCCCATTGTCATTTCCCAAACGAGCGACCTTTGACTACGTGGATGCACAGATAGAAATGTGTTTTTTTGCCTGACTCCTATTATGACTTCTATGTTATCTGACTTTGAAAATGTCACTGGCCCTGTCTCAGTCCTTCCTGGCTCACCGTTCTGCAAAAAGACTACGGGAGCTTGTCAAGGGAAATGGAAAATTATACATAGGGGGAGGTTATACAGGGTTATACAGCGTGGATTCAACTGTGGGATACGAAAACTGGCAAAACTGGTGTAAATAATTGGGATATGTGGTCACAATGGTTAAAAAGGCCCACCTGATATTGGCCTGTGAGGTGCCAGTAAGGGTCAAATCTTATCAGGCGGACCAGAATTCATGGCAGCATGCCTGATTAGGTCTGAAAGGTTCACTTCATGAGAGCACAGTTCATTTCCGTTCACCATATTTTTATCATTTTTACTTCTGAACGGGATGACCTTTATATTCTACCCCTCCTTTTACGACTCTTTAAACGGGTAGGACTAGTTCATTTTGTTGAGTATCCACAAGTTCCAATCCATAATAGAAAGTGTCTGTAAGGTGGCCAACCTGAACATTCATTTTGTAATTACATCAAATTCTGAGTACTCCTTTTCGCTTTAATTTGACTAATTTATTTAGCCCTTAAACTATATATACTTACTTACTGACTGATAGTAAATAGCTAACATCTGGCAAGCATCCTAGCTGATTAAGAACAGAATATTTAAACTGGTGAGTCAAAACACGTCTTAAAGGGGGAAGAGATGGAAATTATGATCAAACACAAAAAGAGCTACATACATATAGACATGTCAACATGGTCGAACAGCACAGAAACACAAACACATTGGCAATAACATTTGGATGTAGAAATAAGCCAGAGAATTGATGTTTCACCATGGGAACACTTTACACATCAACATTTTGTTAATGCAACTTCCTTTGGTCTCTGAAAACCTGTCAAGTGTCTTTTTCCATATGCATTTTGCACACATTTTGTTTCAGCATGAATAACACAAATCTGGTAGTCAGCATTTATAATAATAATAATAATAATAATAATAAAAACCTTATTTATAGAGCACTAATCAGAAATAAGGTTACAAAGTGCTTTGCAAGAAATTATATATAGAGAGAGCAAACAATAACAAAAAAACAGACAAAAAAAAAAAACATAAGGCAGGCATCATAAATAAATTAATAAAATCTTAAAATTGATCCTAGATTTTACAGGGAGCCAGTGGTGGGAAGCTAAAACAGGTGAGGAGTCTGGCAGCAGTATATTTTGGTTGGAAAGACTTTGCTGGCTTAAACCGATGAAAAGGAAGTTACAATAGTGTGTGTGAAAGGAGATAAAAGCATGCAAAACAGTGAAGGTTGTTAGCAGATAATCCTGATCTAAGTTTTGCAGGTCTTTTAAATTGGAGGAAGTAAGATTGTGCAACTGACTAAATATGTTTGTCTAGGCATGGGTTGCTGTCAAAAATGATACCAAGATTTCACATGCACCTATAAGAACGACTTCTGATTTGTCAGGATTTAATAGCAAAAGCTTTGAGACATCCGGTTTTGAAGGTCCTGAAGGCAGTCAGCTTGCTTCACGTCAGTGTTATTGATGGATAATTAAAGCTGTGTATCATCTGCATAGCAATGGAAACTGATATCATATCTGCGAATAACACGCCCCAAGGGAAGCATATGAATGGAGAAAAAAATTAGAATTGGAAACGCATGAGTCGGTGGGTCAGTATGCTAATTAAGTCCATTATGCCATAGTGTCACACCAGATGCCTTTATGGGGGAAATTATTTATATCAATATGCTGCTCCTCATACTCATACTCACTGCATGACCCATGATAATTGCATGTTTTCCATATTTAGATGCAATTTAAGAGGGCTCTAACTACGTCAAAGTGTGAGGTGAGAGTGACGAAAATTCAGGATTTGAAATCAAAGGTGTGCTTCACATGCTGCAACACAATTAGATCACGAAGGCCTCTGACATCAGCCATATTGGTTAATTATGCCACCTTTTGGTCCGGGTTTTGTCTCCATAAAGGTCTCTGACTCTATCTCTCTCCCCAATCTGTGCCTCTCTCGGGGAGGGCCTGCATGCGCAGTATGCGTGTCTCCCTTGCAGGGCTCCGAATCCCTTTATAAACCACGCCTGGGTCACCTAGAGAGTCACAAATCTCACAAACGGAGAGAGAGAGAGAGCTGAGTGCTGCTCAAAACAAGAAAACAACATACGCAAAGAATTTCTTATCACTATGTGGAAAGCTGTGGTACTGGCTGTGTGTCTGCTGGTGGCTGGGGTTCAGGCCATGGAGGGCCCAACGTACGGGGTGAAGCTCTGCGGCCGTGAGTTCATCCGGGCGGTCATCTTCACCTGCGGAGGCTCGCGCTGGAGACGCTCACTCAGGAGTGCAGGTGAGACACAGACTCTGTTATCCGGAATAGCTCTTTGGGTTTCTCCTGGTGACAGAAAGATACATATCCTAGGTACAGGGTCAACTGATTGTTTTTGACTTTCTCACTTAATCTTTATTCCTGATTGTTCCGTTCCTCTGGATCCCTGTGTATTGATTATATGTAGAAGACATGAGTGTCCATGAAGCATCTTTTCTGTCTTTAGTTTGTTGCACTGTTCATTTGTGATTGTGTGCAATTCTGTATCTTATCCAGACAGGCATATGCCAATAAAACAGTAATAGAGGAGGAAGGAAATCACAAGTTTAAGTTAGGCTGCAGATTGAAGGAGAATACTCATTTAATTTGTATGGGTTATTCTGGTAGTCTGGTATAGTTGGTTCAATCAGTATTTATGAATGGAAACAATGCTTTCCCTATGGAGCTATGATTCTAATTTGTACTGTGGCAAGATGTGCACACTTGAGCTACACCAATTAATATCAATAGACTGACTTTATGGACCTGTCAAATGTTTATTTGAGCATTTATACCCAAATTAGCTTTATTTTATTATACAGTAATTGGTTCTGAACCAGAAAATGTACCGTTTTCTCCAGAAATCCCCCCTGGGACTTCTCACTTTCACCTTTTCCATCTTTTCCAATTCATTCTCGTGACAACACAGATAAGGGAGTGGGACAAACTCTGTTTTATTTCTGGCTATAAGAAACAAGCGTGAGCATTTAATAAGACACATTAAACTGTTCTGAAGCATGGCTTTGCACAGCAAGCTTCATCGTCCCACTTCACTGTGTCCCATGCAGGAGAGCTTTCAGAGGATCCATTCAGCCCCCGAGAGGAGGAGTCCTCAGAGGGCTGGAGTCAGGACTCCGTGGTGGAGGGTCTCTTCCAAAGGACCGGTGACCTGGGCCTCCACAGCCAGCCCAGTGACGGGCAGGAGGGGGTGTTCAGCAGGCCCGCCCGTTCCTTCATCTCCGAGGAGATCCTGGAAGCCCTGCGCAAGGCCGACCGCAAGGGCCGCGACGTGGTGGTGGGTCTGTCCAACGCCTGCTGCAAGTGGGGCTGCAGCAAGAGCGAGATCAGCTCCCTCTGCTGAGAATCTACCTCCACCATCCCCAGCACACACACAGGCACGGGGACACACATACAGTATACACACACACACAGGGAGACAAGAGCCCATGCACACATGCACATGTGAGCATACACACACGCACACGTTTTTTTTCCCACTTCTCTCTTTCAA
Organism: Centroberyx gerrardi; assembly: GCF_048128805.1. NCBI lineage: Eukaryota > Metazoa > Chordata > Actinopteri > Beryciformes > Berycidae > Centroberyx > Centroberyx gerrardi. The sequence continues at coordinate 15,779,063 of NC_136003.1, read as the reverse complement.
CGCACTCATTTCTCCTTCCCTGCCATGAATCTTCAATCATTTTTCTTCCAGTGTCTTGAGCTGTGTAAGCTGTTTGGAGGGACTGATAATGTTGTACTCATTTTTAGTATCCGTGAAATCTATGGAAAGGGCTGCCAAGTGTTGAAATATGTTTGTATGTTTCTATTTATTAAGTGCATTCTAACCTTTGTAAAGAACAGCCTTCTGTTCTTCCAAAACCAAGCTGTCCTTCTCAACTTTTTGTCACACACATTTTAATAAAAAAAATTATTTGCATTACCTATATTCTGACTTCACATTTCACTGTTCCCTCACCAGCGACTTGCAGGGTTTTTTAAAGAGACTTACTTGTGTGTATGGCATACAAACAGACAGCAGTTGTTTCCCAGTTGACATAGTGTGCCTGGGAAGATAAAATACGTGCCAAACAGGCGACTCCCTCATGAGCCGGTGCCAGCAGGTACCACCCTTGGTCAAGATCATCTGATGCAGACATTACAGTAATGAAATGCCTGGATGCCGTTGTATTCTGAAATACAATGAAATCCTTTTTTTTTTGGATAAATGTATATATTTTTTAGTCTGACCAAAGTAGCCTGTAACAACAATCACTGATTGAGAGAAAGTCATATTTGCGGCCTATGGGTAGTATCAGTTTATATAGCTCATATTTTTAAATCCGGGGGCAGGGAGAATGGGGATGTGACAAGGATCCCTCCCAGGCCAGACATGAACACAGGAAGTTGCAGTTACATGGTACGTCCCTCAGTCAGCTGAGCCAGCAGGACACCCCGACAAACTCCTCTTAAATACACAAAAAGGTTCAGAACAGTGTTACAAGAACCAGCGCTTTGCCTAGCTTAAATACAGGTGGTCTTTCCTCCGCTGCAAAAGCCTAAAGGTTTGTCCCACTGTATCTACAATATGCTGTCCCACTGATAAAGTAAGACAACTCAGTTTACTTCATTTACTTTATTTTACTTAATTTCAAAATTCAAACATCATGTTATTTTTTATTTTTTTTTGATGCACCAGTAAGTTTTGTGCACTTACAACAAAATTTAGCACAGTGCAGTTTAACACACACACACACACACACACTGAACTCCTTTCTGCAATGCTGAACTGTGTGTGTGTGTGTGTGTGTGTGTGTGTGTCTGTGTGTGTGCGTGTGTGCCATGCCTCCTAACGGCCACTAGGGGCAGATAGGCTAGCCGTGAGTGAGTGAATGACTGAACTAATGAACGGATTGTTGAGTGTGTAGTGTAGTGTGTGTGTGTGTGTGTGTGTGTGACGAGTGAGTGACTTTCTCCATGTGGTGCTTAGCATCTAAAAAGTTATCTCGCCATACCGAGAACGATGTCATGTGATTTTTCTGAATATGGTTTTACTGCTATGGGCCATTAACAGTAATAATGATTTCCACTTATCTGTCAAAGAATCCGAAATCCAGTGTCACACTTTATATGACTGAACTCACCTTATAGTTGATAGTTTTGCTACATGACACCTTTATCAGACCTTTATCAGTTTTTCATAGGGAATGGGAAGGGGCTACTTACAGTGGCTCCCAGTGGTGTCTGGGTCCTTGAGGGTGTTCCAGGGGGTCCCAGACGACATCAGGAATAGTTTAATTTCACTATTAATTCAAATTCAAATTTTCTTTACTGGCATGACAAATATTCTCATATTTCAATAGGCGCACACCCAGCGAGGTACAGACATGAGGCTTTTGTAAAAAGTCCACTATGAAGAAAATTTAAGTGAAATTCAATTTAAATGCGACTAAAATTTTCTTTCTCAAATTTTTAAATTCTTGTTATTGCCAAAGCATCAAATTGCATAAGGATGATAATCGTATTCATAGGTTTCATTCGGACTGTTTCCTCCCCGCCTACAGTTTTGGTAACTTTACTGTAGCTATTGGCCCAATTCTAAGTCATATCAATCACTAGGCTGTATCTTCTCAGGCTGACACACTCTTTATTAAAAGGGGGTGCGTGGAGCAGTGCGCCTCTATTCGGGGGTCCAGCACATGAGGAGGTGTGCGGTCCTGTGGGCAGGCGGGTTTGTAAACTGTGTGCACGGAAATTCCAGAAAGGGGCGGACTTACCAAACTGCTCAACGTCAACTTCAGCCTCGAGCGCAAGTTCCTCCGTAAATAGTGCAGATGATATCGCTACATGATGCAAGAAGTTCATCTCGAGGTTTCTCGTCATGAGGTAAATAACTGTAGGGTACATAGGCTATAATACAGACTCATTTATCCGAAAACCCCTGTAGAGCGATATGGTCTACGAGCTCCGGATGGCCACTTTTATAGGACGTTGGGGCTATTTATGTCATAAAAAGAGGGTTTTTATGTATAAAAGTGAAAATAATACATAATTTATATACAGGTGCATTAATAGGCCTATCGTAACGATCAGTGGCGTCGACGGGGTCTTTCTTTGCTTAAGCCCCGAATATTTTGAGATTAGCCCCGAATATTTTGAGATTAGCCCCGAATATTTTGAGATTAGCCCCGAATATTTTTGATCAGTTAATATGTAGTCCTAAGTGACCGCGGTAAAGATAGCATGATATTTGATATTCGTTTGACATTCAAATTCAAACAGAGGATTTCACAAGACTGCGTCTAGATAAAAAACCTACTGTACTTAGACTGGTCCAACCTGGGCTAAATTGTCATTGAGAGCCTAAAGATTGTTTTAAACCCTTTTCCAGATTTGTGAAACTTTTTATCTATTCGTGAACACAGAGTAAAGGCTGGTTTACTAAAGGAATAGGCTACGTTATGGATGATTTTAATCGCTCGGTCCTAGTCTAGGTCAGAGAAGGCAAGGTGGGCTACAGCCAGGAAACACAATGTCAGGAAAAGACAAGACAGGTTATGGATCTTCTTCACGTTTTCAAAAGAGGAAGAAAGGTACGATATGTTATAGGTTAGTTTAATCAAGTGATTGATTATCCATATCTGGAAAGACAGCAAAAATCAGCTGTGTGGTGGCGAGTTGACTGACAGGCGGCCAGATGGACACTGGAGTGTGAGCTTGGACTGACACTTGGTTGATAGCTTCATGGTTAGATGCCTACAAGCTACAGCAGTTGTTTTTTTTTAGCTCAACATCTTCAATATAATATTGGATCACTGTAAACAAAATGTTACTATTTCTCTCCAGTCAGCTGGTTAGTCAGTTAGTTACTGAATCCTCCCATTCAGGTCTACTTATGTGGGCTGCTGAACATTAAATGCAAAAACTAATTCTCTTCACATTAAACATCTATATTATTTTCAACTTAAGACATTGTTTCCCTTAAACGTGAGAAAATGTAATTTTTAATTTGTGCCTCTGTATATTTTACTATGCTGGTAGACTCCTCCAGCCATTCAGAATGGATTAGGCTTTTCATGGTGATCTTTGATGTGGCGTTGAAAATATCAGCTTCCTAACAGAAGGACATCACAGGTTAAATAATTTACTTCTTAAAATGAGTTATGCTTAAAGTTAAGTTTCCATACGTAACAAACAAACCAAAGTAGCTCACTATTAGGTTGTAGTAATATAGTGATATAGGTAGTGAAATATAGAAATAAATATGCCCTTGGACTATTGTTCTGTGACTTCCTCTGGGCTGAGCCCTGGATGTTCTAAAATCCTAACAACGCACCTGGTAACAATCAACAGGATTTTGAGTCTAGCAGAGTGGTCTATTATTATTATTATTATTTGTGCATTTTTTTCCGACAGCCCAGGATATTAACTTGATAATGTATTCAACACCAAACTGCAATATGTGCTCGATGTATATGCCACCACCTGTGGGAAGACGGTGAATTGGTTCAAATTATAACAAGTAAAGTACTAAGTAGTATTGTGACAAAAACATCAATGACGTGCTAGTTGCCATGGAGAAAATAATAAGCCATATTGTCTAGGCTTAATCTGCTTCACAGTGTGTGGCTGCCAACCTGTACCTGTAACCTATACCTGTGTGTGTGTGTGTGTGTGTGTGTGTGTGTGTGCGTGTGTGTGTGTGTGTGTGTGTGTCTTCCACAGGTGCTAGAGGCCTGGGTCCAAATGTAATGGCCAGACCTGGGACCAGATGGATTCTGTCCATCTTGCTGGTCAACCTGCCAAAATGTTTAGCTTCACCAGGTAATTCTACAGGTAGAACTACAACTGAAACACAGAGAACTAGCCTCAAACATGTTTTCATGCACATCTAATGGCACTGAAGAATGCCACAAACTATCCATCCTGAAGAATGATTTCTCCTCATGCATACGAGGATATGGTGTGTTGTGATAAAAGGTGCAGACAGATGTCAAGACGGTCACATGCCTGCAGACCTTCGCACTCGTAGACTGAGTAGACCTCACGATTTTGTATTTCTGTTTTTGTGCTGAAGAGGAAGTAGTAACAAAGTACAGTCATTTCAAGGCAGCCAGACTGCTCATTTCCTGTTAGTGGCAGCACACTTGTGTGTGTGTGTGTGTGTGCAGCCCTTCACATGATCAAAGCTAAGCGTGCAGGGTTTCCAGAAATGGGTGAAGGTAGTGGGTAGGTTCCTGTGAAGAGCTGGTGATGGCGTGTGTGTGCGTGTGTGTGTGTGTGTGTGTGTGTGCGTGCGTGCGTGGGTGTGTGTGTGTAGGTAAGTGGGTAGGTTGCTGTGAAGAGCTGGTGATGGTGTGTGTGTGTGTGTGTGTGTGTGTGTGTGTGTGCGTGCGTGCCTGTGTGTGGGTGTGTGTGTGTGTAGGTAAGTGGGTGGGGGACTCTTTCTGTGTCTGGCCTGTGGTGATCAGCCTTCTGTATCTATGGCTGTGTATCTGTCACTTTCTCTGTATCTGTATTTCTTTCTCAGAATCTCTCTCTCTCTCTCGCTCTCTCTCTCTCTCGCTCTCTCTCTCTGAATCACAATCAGAATGGTTTTATTAGCACAACAATTATGTTTGTATTGCCAAAACACTATTGATAAGGATTAATGTAAAATGAACACATTAAGTAAAAGCAAGTTTATACCTGCATAAAATATTTACAAATATAGTTTAACAAAATAAAATTAATTAAAACAAACAGCCACACACAAAACAATGAATCAATACTGGATGATCAGGAACTGTTACATAAATATGCAAAATCTGCAGCAATATCAACTGTATGGCTCTCTTCCCCAGTACATTTTTTTTTATCTGTTAGGGTTTGGAAGCCCTTGATTCCATCATGAAACTCTGGGACGTACTCATCTGTGATAGGGAGATATGTAGGGAAACCTAAAAGGAAAAGCATCTAATTTTCAATCTCACATTATTTGCAGTGTGAACAGACATGTTCTGGCCATGAATTGCCAAGTCGTGGTATTTTCTTTGAAAGTTTTTTGCTTTGTTTATTATGATTTCTTTAAGACGATTAAAATGTGTGTGGTTTTATTTTCTTTATGAATTTAGGTATATGTATCTTTGGGAATTTGTTTCTGTGAGTCATACACAGTAATGTCATGATAAGTTGTTTCAGGGAATCAGCAGTGCTGAGTTGGCCTGTAGTGACTCATTGCAGTGACATTTTGGGTCAAACCTTTTTGGATGTTCCCACAACTTTACTGCTCTTTTTTCCACTAAAACAGCCAGTGGAAAACAACCTAGTTTGGCTCTGCCTGTCTGCTTGGCTCACTTCTGTGGACATCCAATACAAAGTTAATTATACATTATATAAGGTGTTTTTGAAAGCCAGTAGTTCTGGTCCCCAGATTTCACTATCACTTTTTAAGAGTGAGAGTGAGTAAAATTGTCAATTATTCATTAATTTATTCATTCATTCATTTTTCCATACCCATGTATTCCTATTCAGTGTCATGGTTAGGCAGGGACAGGTCGCCAGTCACTGTCAATTATTTTTTTTAACGCTTTTTGAAATTCTATGAACAGGCAATCGCCTTTCTGTCTCTCTTTGTTTCTGCAGGTCCTCCCCCTCCCCCCTCTCGTCCTGAGTGCCATATCCCTTTAGAGGAACATGACAGTAGGATCCACTGTGTCTGGGAGCCAGGGCTTGACCCTCAGACTGCCACCACCTACAAGCTGCACTGGAAGTCAGACAACAGCAAGTACGCAAACCCAGTCACTGTCTTTGTCTTAGTCATATTATAATTTAAAGTTATGATAATAATAATAATCTGATCATTTTATCTCCTCCTCTCCTCTCCTCTCCTCTCCTCTCCTCTCCTCTCCTCTCCTCTTCTCTTCTCATCTCATCTCATCTCCTCTCCTCTCCTCTCCTCTCCTCTCTCCTCCTCTCCTCTCCTCTCCTCTCCTCCTCTTCTCATCTCCTCTCCTCCCCTCCTCTCCTCCTCTCCCCCTCTCCTCTCCTCTCCTCTTCTCATCTCATCTCCTCTCCTCTCCTCTCCTCTTCTCATCTCATCTCATCTCCTCTCCTCTCCTCTCCTCTCATCTCCTCTCCCCCTCTCCTCTCCTCTCCTTTCCTCTCATCTCCTCCCCTCTCTTCTCCTCTCCTCTTCTCCCCTCTCCCCCTCTCCTCTGCCCTCCTCTCCTCTCCTCTCCTCTCCTCTCCTCCTCTTCTCATCTCCTCTCCTCCCCTCCTCTCCTCCTCTCCTCTTCTCCTCTCCTCTCCTCTCCTCCCCTCTCCTCCTCTCCTCTTCTCCTCTTCTCTCCTCTTCTCTACCCTCCTCCCCTCTCCTCCTCTCCTCTCCTCCTCTCCTCTCTCCTCTCCTCTCCTCTCCTCTCCTCTCCTCTCCCCCTCTCCTCTCCTCTTCTCTTCTCATCTCCTTTCATCTCCTCTCCCCCACTCCTCTCCTCTCCTCATCTCATCTCATCTCATCTCATCTCATCTCATCTCATCTCCTCTCCTCTCCTCTCCTCCTCTCCTCTCTTCTAGAGGACAGATGACTGGGACCAGTGTGAGTGGGTTTATCCGTCGTGACCAATACTGCAGCCATTGTTGTCTGAGTGTTTGGGTCCAGGCTGAGAACCAGCATGGTTTTGCCAAATCTGGGGAGACTTCTTTCAACACAGCCAACATCAGTGAGTCAATCCTGGACATCCCCTTTCATGACAATCACAGCTTACTCACTCACTGTTCCTGCCATGTATTTCACACATTCACCAACACTTAACCTATATAAGCCCTTCATTAACTGACATTAAAACTGACTTGATATTGTAAAAGTACTATACAAAGCTAACTGTTTCATTATTATCATTATTATATTAGTAGTATTAGCACTTGAAGCCTTTTTGAAAGCCGGATTCATGATGATTTACCTATATCTACAGGGAAAAGGAGGGAGAATACTGACTTGTGATTTATCTCTAATCTCTAATCTCTCTATGTAACTCATTTTGTTTGGGTGTCTGTCTCTCCCTGTAGTGAGGCCGCCCCCTCCCAATGTCACACACAGTAGTCAGGAGCCATTTGTGATTTACTGGAAGTCGCGGTGTGTTCAGTATGGGCACTCTGAGGGGGACTGTGAGGTCCGACACCGGGCCGAGGCAGACCAAGGCTGGCTGGAGGTGAGAGAGAGATCTTGGCTTTGGTTTAGAAGTTTTGTCTCTATATTATTATATACTATTGGGTTAGATTGATATGGGTTTATGAAGGCCGATACCAATACCAGTATTTAGATAGCTGATATTGTGTGCCAATAATCAATATCCTTAAATTTGACCGTGTTCATGCCAAGAAAATCCCCCAAAAACAACAAGAATTATGTGTTTCTTGCAGAATGTTATTCTTGGCATTCTTCTTCTGAAGCATTATTTAGACCATGGGACACTAAAACCTTCCATTGAAACCCATGATGATAATAATAATAACAGTAATAATACATGCATACTTGTGTGGAATCAGAATTCAGTTTAACAGCTTCCCATAGACAACTACTGTAGTATTGATCAATTTACCATAAATATGTAATCAAACAAACTGCATCATATCCATCATATTGGAGGTGGTTGATATCCAGTATTTAATAGAAGGCCATTATCGGCCTTTGCTTATATATTGACAAACCAATATATCAGTCTAACTGTACTATATTGTAACATAAAGGCCTAAAACACTGACCATTTTTTGTGTATTTCTTTGAGGTGCCATATAATCTCCGGTGGGGTGAACACTTCAGTGGCATATCACAAAAAACAATTTTTGAATCAGTCAGTAATTCATTACTTAATTCATCAATACAATGTATGAGGAATTTGATGTATGAGGAATTTGAATTTGAATAGGCTTTACTGTTTATGCCAGCAGTCATTTTATCACATTCTCTAAATGGTGGATGTCTTACATTGGAATGAATCTAATGTAAATACAACCATGAGCTTTACTGTAATTAGAGTGAAGTGCAAACTCTTTGACATACTAGGAGTCATGCTCTAACTTAAATCCTTGATACAGAATTGCCTTGTGGATGAAAAACAGCTGAAGATAATCTTGCAACAGTACATTGCTGATTCCTACATGTTGTTCACACACAAGGTTCACACAAGCTTCACACACTGATTGCATGCTTCTGTTTTTTGTTTTCGTTTTACAGGGCGAGGGTGGATTCAATGTCTATACCTTAGACAGTCCCCAGCCCTACACATACTACCAGTTCCAGGTCCGCTGTTCCTGTGCAGATGTCATCGGCTTGATGAGCGACTGGAGTGCCGTCTACAAAGTACGGAGTGCAGAAGCAGGTGAGTCCTCACTGGCCATGTAGTCTGTGAGTTTGGCATTAGTGAAATCTCAGAGGGGAGGGTCGACAAGCTGTGTGCGGTTGCAGTTTCTTCTGCACATTCCAAGCTGTTTTTACCTGTTGAACTAAAAAGCATTTAGTTGACGCGCGACTACAAGGGCATTCTTTACTCCATGATCTTAGTTTGACTGTTTATTTTATAAAACACAATAAAGCACGGTAACAAACTAGTTTGCTCCCTAGCTCAACGGCTTCTTCTCTCCACTGACTGAAACAAGCATGATGACATTTCTCTGCTAAAACTATGAACCAGTGACAATTGGCAATTAATTTAAGGCAATTAAGATTACACATGAAGCATTTAGAATATAGCTTACACCGACGGTAACGATAAGTAACAGTAATGGATTTCTTTATAAAGAAATGTATAAAATCTAAATCTAAACTAGTTTCTGTATAAATGACTCTCATTTTGTATTACTGCTACTAGGTTCTGATTCTTTGAGAAGCCATTAGCTAACTGAAGACTCTGACATGCACATGCACACACATCCTCTCTCTCTCTTCCCCCACTTCCTCTCTCTAGCTCTCTCACTCTTTCTACAGTAAAAATACAAATTGTTCTACCACCTCTTCCTTGTCAGGTGCAGTGAAAACAAGGCCATGATATACAGCTTTCCTCTGTTTAATCTCTCCCTCTCTCTCTCTCTCTCCCTCTCTCTCTCTCTCTCTCTCTCTCTCTCAGCCCCTGTTGGTGAGCTGGATGTATGGAGGGACTGTGGACTCTCCTCTAGCAGCTCTGACTGTGTCCTGACATGGAAGGTATGCAGACGAATGGCCCAAACTGATTTCTCCTGCATCGGAACACCAAACACTTTATCCAGACTCACCCCCGTCCCATCCACTCCCTCTCTTTGTCTCACCCAGACGCTGCCCACATTTCAGGCTCACGGCCGCATTCTGGGATATGAAGTCAATCTGTTTTACGGTAACGGCTCCGCGGCGCTGCTGAACGTGTCCGCGGCCGAGCCGAGTGGCCAGTTGGTGTGTGATGAGATGCGATGCCACCTCACCTCCTCTCTGAAGGGCGTATCAGCAGTGAGCGTATCGGCCTACGGCGCTCATGGTGCCACATCGCCCGCTCGTCTAGCTATGCCAACGCCAGGTATTGGTTACCAGGGCCATTGTAAAAGCTTTGGAGTATGTAATACCGATTAGAATATTAGAGTTGAAGTTGTGTTTGACATGCAGGGGTGCTGCTAGTCGGGGAAAAGGGCGAGAACTTGCATGGGGCCCCAAACCGGAGGGGTCCCTCCAGAGAGGCTAGGGTGGCGGGCCCAGAATTCCTAGCAGCACCCCTGTTGACATGTAGCAGTAATAGTAGTAATACTTTGTGATATTAAAATAATTAGCGGGGTATAGTTACTTTTTGATAGCGTAATATCAAGTGTACAGACCTCTGTCTCTGGAAAATGATGCTGCTGTGAGTGTGTATCTGTATATTCTAGTGTTCCTTCATTTGTATCCATGCCTGGAAAGTGAAAGTCACTCCATTCTTTCATTTTCTGCGTGGCTTGGTAGAACTAACGTGGCCATTTTTCTCCTGCTAAGGTAAAAAGAATGATGAGCAAGCTGTTCGTCTCAAGATGGATTCAGAGAGCCTCGGTGCGTCCTGGGATCTGCCCTCTCAACTCTCTGACGACCTGAAGGAATATGTGGTGCAGTACAAGCAGGCCGGATGTCCTCCAGTCCAGGGATTTGATTGGGTCAGAGTCCACAAAAGCCAAGCAACAGGAAGTCTGAAAGGTGTGTCTAATGTCATTGTCAAAAGTAAACAAGATAACCCTGTTGCTTAAAAATCCAATGGAGCAGCACCAGACAATGTTAAAGAATTTGAAGAAACTGTCACTTTGTGATAATCACAGATTACAATCTTGGTGCTCTTTATTCTTGTGAGTGAGTTGTTCATGTTCACAAATACTGACTGAGTCATCCAAATTCATAGGAATTTTGCTTTAGGGTTAGACTTTTCCTCTGCTGGCTAGATTTTCAGAATGGCAGTTTAACCCATAGGTTTTACCCCTGTCCATGTCTCCATCTACAGGTCATTTTGAGAACTACACTGCCTACCAAGTGTCATTGTTTACCGTATCCCACAACAGTAATATCCGCCACCTTTCTTCTGTGATTGGATATTCCCTTCAAGGAAGTATGTATTTCTGCATGGAGGCATTGTCCTTTGGCGATCGTCTCGGAAACTATATTCCTTTTTTTTGTGTGTGCAAATTTTAGCATAAACTGAGCATCCTCTTGTCACTTCTCAGTCTCCTCCAAAGTGCCTTCATTTAAGGTGATTACTATCGAAGCCACCCATGTCACCTTGTTTTGGGAGCCTGTTCCACTGCTCCAGAGGAAAGGGGTGATTCTGTGCTACCAAATAGGAGTAGACCAACAAGGTACAGCACAACAATATATGATAATAATAATAATATTTATTAAACATAGGAATGGCAAGTGATTTTGGAAAGAAAGTGCACAGTAAGGTAGAGTGTTTTACTACTGAATATCCTGTTAAGATACATTTGTTGTCATTGGTCTAAAGCTAAAGGCCTTTTCATATTAAACCTGACAATGCAAAATTGTTTCAAGCTTTACAATCCCAGCCAGGGCCCATATCAAAGTTTGTTTTTTATTAGTAATTTCATCAAAGAAATCAATACATCAGTATGCATGTATAAAAGAAAAGATAGACACTTGAACAGAATAGAATTGTATGGGCTGGCAGAGACGAGTGCAGTTATAGGCAGTTTTGATAGAAATGATTAATAGTAGGTTACAATTAGCCATGTTTTGGTGTGTGTGTGACAGCTAATAGATTTAGATGACTTAACCTGATTGTTCTTACAACCTATTTTTCTCTCCTAGTGAACAATGTGAGTGCGTCCCCACAGCATGACAATATGACTTTTGTGCTGGAGCACCTCCGTCCGGGCCAGGAGTATGAGGTGTGGACGAGGGCCGTGACCGAGGCCGGGCCTGGAGCCAACGCCACCACTAGGTTCAAGACAAAGGACCAGGAGGCCTTTGGTACTGCAGCACATCTTAACCATTTGCTAGTCCTATTTAACATGATGAGCTTATGATAGGATGTGCGATGAAAGGTCCTAAGAGTTTCTGAGGAGTCTATTTTGATAAGACTTTGAACATAATAAAGGAATCAACCACGTTGGATCAATGTATGATTGGTTTAGATGCATCATTAATTAGATTATAGGGTAAATCTCTCTCTCTCTTTCTCTCTCTCTCTCTCTCTCTCACAGGTTACATAATACATCTCCTGCTATTACCGGTTGTATTCATAGTATTCTGTGCTTGTATTTTAATCAGGTGAGAGAATGGTCTTGCACAACAGCTTGTGTTTTTCACTCATGTTTTGTTTCTCAAGCTCTTTTCTCCTAACTCTGTCTGATCTATAGGTCTGACGCATCACAAAATATAACATTTTTATTGTTAATTGCTACCATAGATGGGTTTGGCATAATCCTTTCTTAACACCAGAAAGGATTATACAACACCAGACTTTCAGGCTTAACTGCTTTCTGTCCATACAATCTCTGGTTCAATAAAGCAATCTGTGTTGTAATATATTCTTAACCAATGAAGAATCTCTGACATTTTATCTTTTTGACCCTAGTTTGGCCTTGTTTGCCAGTAGGGTAGAAAACAATGCGTGTCTCCTGCTGCCTCGGTGTTGCTATGAGAAAGTGCCGGATCCCCGCAACAGCCACATTTTCAGACACATGAAGCATCAGGTGAGAGAGAGACTGAGTGACTGACTGACTGATAGGGCCCTTTGTCTTCATTGGATCCTGTATCTAATCTCAGAATAGGGATTCCCACTGAATGTTGATCCCCAATTATGGGTTTATTTTACCATTGTGGATAAAATCCATTCCACTGATAACTGCTTGTCCCATTTACAATCACACGTCTGCCAGTCTAGCCTTACAGATGTGCAGAATAGAGTCCAAGTGAAAGCTAGTTCTGGGTTTCTGAGATTAATGTGCAGAACGGCATGAGTTTATTATCCATAACCAAACTGTGTGTGTTGTCCCTGTAGTTTAACGACCCCTTGGCCTGGATCTGCGTCCCCGTTGTTGAGCCCCATCCCAAGATCTCTCAGTTGGAGGTTGTGGAAAGGCAGTCCCAGGCTTTCCAGTCCAGCCCAGAGAAAACCTCTCGCCCCGATGGACAAGTGGTGGGAGACGAGTGCTCCCAGACGGACAGAGAGGGGGATCAGAGAGAGGATGCTGTCAGAGAGGAGGAGTGGGAAAGGACAGAGGGGAGGCGCAGATATGGAAGAGAGGAATACAGCAAAATGATTGACTCGGATGAGGAGAGGGACAGGGAGGAGGACAGGGAGGATTCTTTGAGCTCATCGAAAGAAGAAGAGTTCGTTTCAGGTTATGAAAAACACTTCATGCCCACTCCCATGGAAATACTGGAAGTTTGACCATATCTCCACCTCTCATCTGTGTATATTAATGTAAAATGTGTGTTATATTTTTGTAAAATGCGTGGAAAAAAGATGTGGAACTTTGTCTTATGTCTGTCTGCAGTCATTTTCAATGTTGATGCACAATAACTGTCTAGCCCAACGAGAGTTGGGGTTGAAAATAAGCTATCAATGTTTTTTGTTTCTTTCCTTGTTGGGCAAAGGGGCATTAAGTCAAAAATGAGGAAGTGCATTCCCCTGGTCCAATCAACAAAAATATATGAAATGTGTTTTGAAATATTAAATCAAAAGCTGTATTCAAAGAGGAAAAGGTAACACAACACACTTACTGACTTTGCAGTACAATATAATTTCTTTATGGTCCACACGCACATGAAATCAAGTCAGGAATTATTTGTCATTGCCATTTGTCTCTTTGAATACTCTTAGATTTGCTATTTGTTGGCTAAGCACCCTTCATTGAAGACAACTGTTATTGAAGTAGGGTACCCCGTCTTCCTCCTTAGCTACGTTACTGTCAGTTAATTACTTGTTTGCGTTTTGGTTCATGGCTTACAAGTAGACTAAAGGTGAAGCTCCACATAGTGCTTTGGTAGCTATATCCACAATGTCTTGGTAAGACATTTGGAAATAAACTAAAAGTTCTGGCATTTGTTTGTATGTTTCATGTTACTTTGGTGATATAAGAGGAATGCTACTGAACTATTCTGCGTCAGGTCACTGTCGCCCAATCAACTGTGACAATTTCCTCCTCACACATTTTAGTACTAGAAGAAGAATACGTAGTCAACGGAAGCCGAGATAGGCCAATTCCATTCGGCGTGTTCGTTTGAACCATTGCGAGGATCCGCTACGAAGCACGAGAGAAGAGCGGCCCCGTAGTGATATTCAACCTACAAATCAATATTGTACGTAAAGTATCGTCCGATATGTACTTTCTTTGTTAATACACCGTAGACAACTGTTGACAGCGATCAGGTCTCCAAGTTGCCTCGCTAGGTCGTGTGGTAATGCGAACTTTAGCCGATGGAATGTGTTAGCCGATAGCCGCCATGTAGTGTTAGCCTAGCTTCTAACGTTAGCATCACCAGTTATGTGTCCACTGACACAGACAGCTTAGCAGCTAACGCCAGCTAGCAAAACGTGTTTTGCAAGTTTGCACCTTCTATTAGCTAACGATCTACCGTTAACGGCAATACCTTGGAAGACTACTCGGATATTACCGTTCTCTAATGGGACCTGTTCGTGTATGGCGTGCTTTGAATAGCTTACGGTGGTATTAGCAAAGGTTCGTGTTTTTGATTCGGCACATTTTGACCACTCAGCCGGGGACTGCCCTGCCGACCAGGCCTGGCCCTGAGCAAGAAGGGCAACTTAAGTACCGTTAACTCGAGTGTGCCAGTGTACATGCCTGGTTTACATTAAATATACCTCAAAAGGTTTTCAATCCAACCAGTAAGACAACCAAGCACGGAAAACTAGGAAGGGAAATGGTATTGGCTCAGTCTAATATAAGGTTAGCCACGCTGATGGGCGGCTAGCCAGGAATCGCACAAGGCTGTCCCGTTACATAGCTCCGTCCTGATAACTTCTCTCTCTGACCAGCCGCATTTGAACGCGATACCATCCGATAAACCTCGAGTTCCGTCTTCATGTTTAGTTTACAATGCTATTGAATTTCTAACGGTAAACGAGTCTAAAACACGAGCGTTTTCTCGGACCGGCGGTAGCCAACCGGGTGGCGTGGGGGTGGGGGAGGATTAGAGCGGCTAAGCCGGGTCACTGAGAGATTTTGCTGGTTGTGTTGTCCAATGTCCTCGTTTTTTGTGCCGCAAGCCGATTTCCAATTATAATTTAGGTGTTGGCATGCACGCACCCCGAGGCAGAGACTGCTGCAGCGTGTATTACCCGGCACCCGGGTCTTCTTCGAGGTTGACTCAACGCTAGGCAGCGCGGCGCAGTACAGGCCCTGCCTGCTGCCCACCGTGACCCCGCACCATGTGCACCGCTCACCTTCGTGTGTTGTCTCACGTAATTAACCAGCTTTATGGCTATTGTCTCGCTGCCGGTTATTCTCAGCTATATGGTATATGGATGGGTGATATATTTACCAAAGGATAAGGGTTAATAGTATCTGCTTAAGTTTGTACCTTAGTTCCCAAGTTATTCAGCAATTTCTTTAGTTCAGCACTTTGCAGTGGCTGGTTACATAAAGGCAAAATTAATCAAGCACTTACTTTACCAGCTAACTAGACTATTTGAACAGAGCCACTGAATGGTGTTTGCTTACCTACCAAAGTGGCTCTTAGAGCGGACAAACCAACTAGCCACAATAGAAAATGTAACTGTATGTAATGTGGCTGCTGTTTTAATCTAAGAATTGCCCAAGATGTCTCAGATGTAGAATATAATCTCATGGAACGGACTATTTGGGTGTGAATTCTGGTGCAAAGAAATGATACAGATATGTGAGAAAGTCCTCAACACCAGTATTCTTCTGTAAGCATCTGATAATTGCCTTCATAAATTATTCTAGCTGCCAAAAGGTTAACATGCGCTTCCATGTGACAGTGGAGCTTCAGTTTGGCCATCTTGAACTGTACATGAATTGTGTCCTTTCATATTCCTCTTAACCATTTTTCTGCGTGTGACCCTTTGGAAATGATGCAGAAAATATACATCTGACTGCCACTGATGGTGTTTGTATTCATACTGTCTGATCCAGAGAGCACTCACAGACATATTTCCCTTTGATGTTGCTTATGAATCAGTGTAACTTACCGTGAATGCATGAGAAATCATGTACGTTATCTGTGAATTCACTCGTGTGTGTTTGTGTTTCTCAGGATGGAGTGGCAGCCAGATGAGCAGGGACTTCAGCAGGTCCTCCAACTCCTCAAGGACTCACAGTCGCCCAACACAGCCACACAGAGAGCTGTCCAACAAGTATCCTACTACAGTGCAAACTGTGGGTGTGCACAGTATAGCCCACGCTAATTTATTGGAAGGGAAAATGGTGCCTATATAATTGATTTCCCCCCCATTGTTTTATTTTAGACCAGCAACCAATGCAAAGTAATGTGAATTTTGATCTCTACCTTGTTAATTTATTCTCCCACACCACCAAAATAACTGGTTGGCACCTCTATTTCTAGTATTGTTTCACCACACCCGTACCCAAAGGACACTAATACCATGTAAATTTACTTGGTGTAAAGTAATGATGAGAGGCCTAGTTGCTTAGTTTGAATGTTTAGATTGAAATGATCCTTAACTGCCATGCCAGAAACTTGAACAACTCAACCAGTTCCCTGACTTCAACAACTATCTCATCTTTGTCCTCACACGACTGAAAACGGAAGGTGAGACTCCTGTCTCTCTGTGTGTGTGTCCATCCTTTCCCCTCTCATCTAGGTATAACACACCCAGCTCACTGAGCTACAGTGATACATTTTTCTCCTATGTTCTGATCCAGACCTTTCAGCTTACTGTATGCACTGACTGTGTGTGTGTGTGTGAGAAAAAGAGAGAGAGTCTGTTTTTACACGAGTCTGTACCAGCAGGTCCCTCCACCTAGACAAAGAGCTAGGAGATGGGTCTGGGTATTGTCAAGGATGTTATGATTCGATACTTTGCACAGTATCAATATTATATACAGTATTTAAGAGAGAAATTTATACAAACTAAATAGTACACCTCTTTAGTGTTTTGATAACATGATCATGGGCATTATAGATAATGGATTCCGTGACAAATTAACCCTAAAACTGATTTTAATATTTCTATTCCTCATAATGAGGCAAAGTAAATGTAACCAAATCACTTCTGTATGCTGTAGTACGCTGTAATAATACACTAACATACACACTGAAAAAGCACAAAAGCACAACTCTTTTGCCCTCTTTACACCTGGCATTGACATCCTGGGTGATCGGGTTGTAGTTGGTGCGAAGAACTCCACACAAAAAACACAAAATTCAGGTGTAAATGCACATAAGATGCATTGAGTAACCCAGACCACCTGCGGAGGTGATCAGAGACACATTTGGCAACATTAACAACAAGGAAGCACATGTAAAACAGCCAGTCAAAATTGTCTCAGGATACAGGGGCGTCCTGGTGTTTCAGTGGGCTGAGGAGTGTAACATGTAAACACAACATCCGGGGTTTGTCGCATTTCATCCTCCTCTCTCCCAGTCTTTCCTGTCTATCTCTACTTTGATCTGTCCAATAAAGGCGAAAATGCCAAAACTCATCTTTTTTAAAAAAAAGTCTCAGGATACTTGTGGATGGACAACAAGCGAGACGAGGTATTTACTGTCAGTTTTAAAGGATAGAAATATCACAAGAGGAAGTGATGTGTGTGAAAATCTGTGTTTTGGCAAGGGAAAGAGAAATTGGATTTCAGTGTGTAACCGGAGACACATTTTAATGGCAGGTATAATTGTAATCCTGCTACATCAGATCTAGACACAATCCGGATAGGAGAGGCATGTTATTGCCAGACCAAACTGCTCTCGTGAGTTGAACTCACGTGCATGCACTAGTAAACAGGCTCAGTCCTGTCAAATTGAACTAAATAAATTTGTTGTTACCACAACATTTTAATACTGAATGGCTAAGCTTACAGAAGACGTTACATTTATTGAGATCGTGTCACTTTTTTTGTGCTCGTCTGTAAAATAACTGTAATTAAGAATCTGTTTTTAAACTACAATAATGGGGTTTAGTGCTGCATACACTTTTGACTCCTACATTCCACTGTCACCTGCCTTGTCATTAGTCGTTCACTGTTTGGTTTGCGCTCTTCAAGAAGTGACATTTCTAACATTCTTCTCCTTTTAACTGGACGGGCCCTTGTGCTTTCGCCCACCTTTGTTCCATAATATTATAACACCCACCTTCTAAACACACACACCTTCTCCTTCTGTTATTTCTCTTTGTCTATTTCTCTCTCATCTCCTCACTCATCTCTTCCTTCCTCACCCTGCTCTCTCTCTGTGCAGATGAGCCTACTCGCTCTCTGAGCGGTCTGATCCTGAAGAACAATGTGAAGGCCCACTACCAGAACTTCCCCCCGACTGTGGCCGACTTCATCAAGCAGGAATGTCTCAACAACATCGGCGACCCCTCGCCCCTCATCCGTGCCACCATCGGTGAGTTTGTGTGTGTTTTGTGGACTTTGTATAATGGTGTAAAAATACCCTTTTCCATTACTAGGGAAAAGGGATGGGACGATATACCGAAATTCGATATATCGCAATACAAAAATGTGAAGATACGTGTTGTGGGGCAGAAAAATGAATTGCGATATTAGCTCCCTTTTATTCTGCTGTAGGAATCACAAATGAGACGCTTGCCTACCACAATTTCACAAGCTCTCCATCCAAATACTAAATTGTTTACATTCCAGCAAGCCAGTACCATTGCTAGAAAGATTTGTGGCTCAGAAATAAACATAATTCTGCACAGTCGCACTTTGTTATCATTGAACTTCTATTTATTACATCGTGACGTGGTTGTATGGAGTCGTGAACCCCATATTGCGTATCGAATCGTGAGATAAGCATATCGTCCCATCCCTACTAGGGAAATAACTTAATTTTTGTGGCCCAGTTTCCCTCCACACACCACAACACCCCACCCCCCACCCCCCCTTCCCCTCTGGAGATGATGCATTAAAAAAACATCTGAGTGACCGTGAAGGTGTTTGTATTCATACTGTCTGATCCAGAGATCCCGCCACCGCACGCAGGCAAACACAACACGTCCTGCTCACTGTCACATCAGTCCTAATATGAATCACTATTTGAACTCTGTTGTCCTCCATCTGTCCCAGGCATCCTGATCACAACTATTGCCTCCAAGGGGGAGCTGCAGACATGGCCTGAGCTGCTGCCTCAGCTCTGCAACTTGCTCAACTCGGAGGACTACAACACCTGCGAGGTCTGGACCTAACCCGCTCTGCTCTTTCTTCTCTTTTTCCTCTCTTTTCCCTTTTTGCGCTATACAAACTAAGGCTGTCAGTGGCCTCAAAAAATGAAATTTGGCTATGACTTGACTAAAATGATTCAAATTTGACTGAAATTTGAATATTAAAGGGTAACTTCGGTATTTTTCAACCTGGACCCTATTTTCCCATCTTTTTGTGTCTAAGTGACTAAAGGGGACAACAATTTTTGAAATTGGTCCAGTATTGAGTGAGAGAAATTAAACGTTTTTCTTTACCTTTCGCTTGATCCGGTCTGTGTGTAACTTCCTGCAACAACTCAACTCTCGCGAGACTTGAGCGAAACTTGGTTACACACAGACCGGATCAAGCGAAAGGTAAAGAAAAACGTTTCATTTCTCTGTAGGGTCCTTTCCATAATGTTGTCAGACACTCATAATAACAATCTGAGCTTGTCAGTGGCAAAAACAAACACTTTTAGTGGCCGTACATTGACGGTGCGATTTGCCCAGTCGGATTACATTGCAGCTCGTTTCGCGGCTGCCGGCTGAAGCGATCTCGCTCAATACTGGACCAATTTCAAAAATTGTTGTCCCCATTAGTCACTTAGACACAAAAAGATGGGAAAATAGGGTCCAGGTTGAAAAATACCAAAGTTACCCTTTAATGATACAATTTACATGATATATTATTATTATATTATTATATATTGACACATGAAAACAGGGCACAATGAATGCACAATGCGTTCTAAAGTGATATAGATTTTTTTTTTTTATGTTCAATTTCTTGAAAGATTTGACTTGGTGTTCTGCGGAATCTTGCCAAATGTCTTCCAAACATGGCTTGGAAGAGTAGTTAGGAGGACTAGTGATGTCCTCGTCAGGCTGGGTGTTTTCTGCCATGACGCCCCTAGCCAGTATGTGTGTGCTATCAACAAACTTGCAGGCTAGTAGTAGGAGCAGGTTGAGACTCGAATTTCTAATTTTTATTTGACATTAGATTGAAATTCCATTATTGAAATTCGATCTGACAGCCTTTATACAAACCAGTGACATAATTAAGCTATCACATGCCGTTAATACATACACACTACAACCGCCAAAGAAATAATGATTTGCAGAACATCCTCAACTCATAGGATCCCTCTCTGTCTCTAAATCATTACACTTCCTCTGCACCTCCTTCCCTCTATCATCCTATCACCTGGACATGATGAAAATCCCAGCTCATTGACTGACAATGATACACTTTGTTCCCATGATACCTTCTGATCCAGTCTCACTCTCTCCTTTGTCTCCCTCTATGTTTGCGTTCGATTTGACAGCCTATCTGTGTGTGTCCATGTCTCAGGGCTCGTTTGGAGCACTGCAGAAGATCTGCGAGGACTCGTCGGAGCTGCTGGACAGCGACGCTCTGAACAGGCCCCTCAACATCATGATCCCCAAGTTCCTCCAGTTCTTCAAGCACTGCAGCCCAAAGATCAGGTACAGGAGGGAAGGGGAATCAGATATGAATCCTTCCCCCTCGTGCTCGTTCCCTTCAGTCATCTTTTCTTAGCGTCTGGGCGTGAGGCACAACAACATCTGACTGTCAGTGAAGGTGTTTGTATTCATACTGTCTGATCCAGATACTCTGTCTCTCACTTTACCCCTCACACTTACATACCGCTCAGTTTAAGTATTCATAGCTGACTCCTATGATCAATATTTGTGAACTCCACCAACTCTCTGCCAGTGGAGTCCACTTCCCCAGGTTTCAATGAGAAATTTCCACCCTCCCACTACAATATGTGAAACTACATGGGATGTGTTTTCAGTCCTATTACCCCACTTGCTTAGAAAAATTTGGTAAAAATACCTGTGTAATTACACATATACTAGTAGTAGTTTTTTTTATTTGAAACTTATAGAAGTGGACTCCAATGGCATCTTTTGATAAACTGCATGTTCTAAGCTCCTGTTTTCTGAATCCAACCCACACCTTAAAACCCATTGAGATTTTATACCGTCACATACATGTTGAGAATGTTTCACCTTAATGGAATAGCGCTACAATGGTATCCAGATTTTGGACAAAAATCCCAAATGCTTTGATTTTGAAATATTTTGTAGCACAGCACAATGAGCTTGAGGGCTGTACAAACTTTGAAACGTTGTATATGAATTCTTAAACTGGGTGATATTCCCTTTTTAACCTCACATCCTCTGACTTCATTTCTAATCCCTCTCACCAGTTGACTTGTGGTTACATGATACACTGTTTGGGTCGATCTCCTCTCTCCCTGCAGGTCCCACGCCATAGCCTGTGTGAACCAGTTCATCATTGGCAGAGCCCAGGCCCTGATGGACAACATTGACACCTTCATAGAGGTGAGTTTTCAAGACAACACTGAGAAAAGCAAAGCAGACTGCCATCAACCGTACTGCTTCTTTTCTTTTTTTGTGTGTCTCTTATTCCCTCAGTTTTACACTGCCCGATTCTCATGTCTCCTCCTTCCTCTCTCTGTCTTGTGTCTCACGCTGCTCTCCCCTCCCAGAGTCTGTTTGCGCTGGCAGCAGATGAGGACTCGGAGGTCAGGAAGAACGTGTGCCGGGCTCTGGTCATGCTGCTGGAGGTCCGCATCGACCGCCTCATCCCCCACATGCACAGCATCATCCAGGTAAACGTGGACACAAATGCCCAATCAACTGATGTGTTACTGTCTCTGGGACGCAGTATCATCGGACCTCTTCTACATCTGTGTGTCGAGTTGTGCGTGAAAACAAATTGCACCACATTCATATTTCAGTCATCTTAGAATTAAGTTTTCCTCCCCAAACTTTCCCGCTCTCATCTGGAAGTGATGAAACACCCAGCTCATTGATTTACAATGATACCTTAAGTTCCTAAAATTTCTGATCCAGATGTCACAAAACTCTGTAGTAGACTGACAAGAGTAGTGTTATATGACAAAAATATTTCTCTCTATGCCCCGCACATCCTCTTCCCGGTTCTTTCTGGTACCCTCACCCCAAATCAGAACCCTTGTCAGCTCACACCCGGCCAGACATGTGACATGTTCCTTTCTCATCTCCACCAGTACATGCTGCAGCGGACCCAGGACCCAGATGAGAACGTGGCTCTGGAGGCCTGTGAGTTCTGGCTGACCCTGGCGGAGCAACCCATCTGCAAGGAGGTGCTGTCTGGACACCTGGTGCAGTAAGTAACACATTGACGTATCAACATAGTACATATCGCTGTTGTCATGTGAAAACGTAGCAACATCGTTTTTGGTGATTTTCATATTTGAACTTAAATTGAAGGTTTACCTGCTTAATTTTAAGTGTTGAGAAAGTTAGATGATCCTTGGGCTTATGAAGTCCTTTCAAACCCCAATGGATAAACTCTAAAATACATGGTGGTCAAAGATGAAAACAAGGCTGTTTTCCTTAGTTCCTGTAAAAGATTTGGTCACATCATAAGCTAAGCTTGTGTTTTCCCTCCCTTATTTGAATAGGATCAAACACCCATCTCATTGATACACTTTGTTCCCGTATGATACAGAATCAACACTTCATTCTGTTAACCTATAGACAGTGGTGAGTTTGACCAAGGAATTCTTTTACCTCTCTCCCCCTTATACAGACTGATTCCTATCCTGGTAAATGGGATGAAGTATTCAGAGATTGACATCATACTACTGAAGGTGAGCTCTCTCTCTGTGTGCCTGTACAGTTTCACTGCAGCCTCTGATAGAGTAAATATCCATCTGTGCCTCTTCAGATCTCCTTCCGCCCTCTCTTTGGCCGGAATGTCTTGTATTCATACTGTCTGAACCAAACATTCGTGCCCTTGTCAGAATGACTTACTTCATGTTTTCACTGCATATTGTTAAGTCGGGCCAGTGCAGTCATAACAGCTGACTACCGACTACCAGTCTTTGATGCTCATTAACACATTCATTAACACAGTCATTTTCATGGTGAGGTGGCTGGCTGGATATTTCTGTCTATTTGTTGCTATGCTCTAAAACTAGAAGGTGGTCTTATTTCTTCGACGGAGAAAGTATTTGTGGCTTGCAGTTTGCGTCTGAATCCTGTGTCGAAACTGTGTTGCCAAACTCTTCATTTCTGCACGTCACTCTTGCCCTGTTGCATCACCCTCTTACATCATTAACCTGGGTGAACCAGCGAATCAAATCTCCTCAAGTCAGCTCATGGCAGCTGACTGCACAGTTTATTTCAACTGTAGTCTTCTCTACAGTGTCTCACTTATTCCTCTCAGCGTCCTTCTTCTTCTTCTCATTATTATTATTCTTGATGAGATTGGATTGCCTGATCTTTTAATGGTTGTGTGTGTGTGTATATATATGTATATATATATATATATATATATATATATATATATATATATATATATATATATATATATATATATATATATATATATATATATATATATATTAAAAAAAAAGCATGTGATAAAGTGTATTTGTGTTTTTCTAGGGTGACGTGGAGGAAGATGAGGCGGTGCCAGACAGCGATCAGGACATCAAGCCCCGTTTCCACAAGTCGCGCACCGTCACCCTCCAGCACGAGGGAGGGGAGGGCGAGGAGGGCGAGGACATAGAGGAAGACGACGACGACGATGACGACACGCTGTCTGACTGGAACCTGCGTAAGTGGTGGGGAACCGCAGTTACTGAGACCCACTGTGCCGTAGTTGGGAGGGAAAAAGACATGGCAGACTAAAGCATATGCCATTTTCTCACAAATGCTATGGGTTTGAATCAGCCTCACGTCCTTTTGCATGTCATCTCCCATGTTTCCTGCCTCTCTCCACAGTGTACATATACAGTGTAATAAAAGTAGAAATGGCATTATGCATTTATTTAAGAAAAGGGGTAAAAGCTGGTGAGAAGATATACATTTTTTTGCATATATAATAGTCATGCATATATTGTGTCCTACAAGAGCGATAGTACAGCTGCTGCTCCAGCAGCAATGACAGACCTGAACGTGATCTGTCTTTCACAATTTACAATCGTTATTTAGCATAAAAATGTGGCATTGCTTTTGCTGTTTTCTACAGAGCTCCCCAGGGGTCACCTGGTAAGAAAAAAATAATTGATGTGGAAATCCATACGGGCACCGATTGGTAAACCGCGCACGGTTTACTATAGTAGTAAATAGTAAACCGTGGGCATGGATTAGTAAACTGTGCCCTCGAATTAGTAATCAGTGCGCACAGAGTCCTAAACCATGCCCGCGGATTAGTAGACCGCGCACATGGATTTGTAATATGTATATTGATAACATCAAACAGGGACACCACAGCGGCCCACAGAGTTGCATATACAATTTAATTAACATGCTTTTTCTACAAGCATGATTTATAGGGAGTAAATGGGTTTCATATTGTCACCAAAACACACATCGGATTAGGGCTGGCTATCGCCACTGATTTCCTGAATCGATTCGATTCCGATTCACAAGGTTTCGATTCGATTTCCGATTCGATTCAATATCGATTCGGTTAGGGATATTTCAGTTACAATATCAATTTTGTTTGGATATGAAAGAGATTCTCAGAGAACTAATGCTGTAAATTGTACAAGGAACCCTCGAACCTGGTGCATTATTAAAAATATTAATGTTTACATTAAGAATTGACCCCAAAGCAGTTACATTAATGTACTTTTTATTTAACATGACCAACACACTACAGCAGTCAACACAATATAGTGCAAGCAGGGGGTTCCCCAAATTTTTGAGTAGCCAGCCAGATGGGAAAAGTAGCCGGCTAAGGGATGTTTGCGATGGCAAGATACATTTTTCCGGTGATGCATTTTTACCGAATTAATAAACAAACCTTAAATATGTTTATGAAAGCATGACTTAAAATAACATAAACATTTTAATTACAGGATCAATGCTCAATTGAAAAATAAACTGATTATGTTTTTTAATTGTGAATGTTTAATGTACTTTCTTCAGTCAGTGCAGAAGAAATAAGTAGTCTAAAACAAAAATATTATTACAAATAGTAATAAATATAATACCAAAGTGCATATTATAGTCTTCTCAGAGCAAGACTGGATCTCTCTCCTGAGTACTACTGCACTCACAGAACTGAGATCCAATAATGATGGAAACATAAATCAGTTTAAATAATGATTTTACATGGTCATGGTAATGAAGCCCCTAAAATGATCTCCTCAGCTAAGGCCTTGTATTTAGCGTTATACAGTAGTTTGAGCTGTAACACTTCAGTTGAGTCCGTCGTTACCATGGCAACCGTTCGCTGCGCGTTGCGCAGAAGCTCAGCAGAGATCGCTATTATTTTGAAACATCTAAAAAAACGCACAACTCCCCTTGCAATTTCACGCACAGTTCAGTTATTAAGGAGAGTGACAACCGCATTCTATAACCAAACTCACTACCTGAAAAATTCAGGTACTGATACTGAATTTGAGAGCGGATTCGGTTAGTCCGAGTAGTGTGAACCAGAACGGGACTGGACAGCTGGTTGTTACGTGACGTTAAGGCTCAACACTCGTTATGTTACGTAACATTATCATCCTTAATTTGAAAGAGACGGAGGTAAGTGTTGTGAGATATTCTCAATTTTTCGATCCAGTCTGTTTCCTCAACATTGCGGTTGTTCCAGTTCTGCGGCCTTCAGCCCAAATGTTGCTGTTAAAAGTATGAAGTTCCTGTGATGGAAAAAGAGAATATGACGCCGCTGTCAATGGCGGTTTATTAAGATCTTATGGATAAACTGACGCCTCTGGTTACTGGTGTTACTGGTGTCAAATAAACTGAAAATACAGGCGATGGTAGCCGCCATATTGGTCTGAAGTAAACGTTACTATGGTTACAGACTATTATTATTTAGATTATTTCCAGCCATCGTGAGATCGGAGGAGTGGAGTGACTCCTGTTACCCGTACAGACAGTCTGAGTCTAGTTATTTTACTTCAGTCTGCTCCAGTATGTAGGCTACCAGACATGCGCAGTCACTCTCATTCAAAAATTCTGTTGTCCCCACTAAATTCTGGTAGTGTGAACATTTAGTGACATTCAGTTATAAAAGCAGCCGGCCAGACAGATGTGAGTAGATGGCTAAATAGCCGGCAGCCGGCGCTAGCAAGTTGTGCAACTCTACAGACTCTACAGGCATATATTGGGCATATATTAAAAGATCGGTCTCGGGATTTTATGAATCGATATCGGATCATTCAAATGAAGATCGATTTGAATCGGAAAATCGATTTTTTTTAAACCCAGCCCTACATCGGATCATAAATTACACCTACTGATGTGATTAATCAATGGTGATGGTTCACATATGGTCTAGGTGCCTAATGGCTATTGCAGCTCACTATATGTATGCCAAGCGGTGTGTAATGGCTCTGGCTCACTGTATATAGGCCTAAAAGTCCCTCTTTGATGTTATCAACGTAGATATTACAAATCTGTGTGCATGGTTTACTAATCCGTGGGCACGGTTTAGGAGTAAATTGTAAGAAAACCGTGCCCACTGATTTCCGCATCATTTTTTTTTGTACCAGGTGACCCCTGGGGGGCTCCACAGTTATCCTTATTGCACTAGGTTTATAGATTAATAAATGTGTCAATTGTTTTCGTCGTTCTTGTTATTGGACTAGAGAAATGGAGAAATAAATGGTGTGATGGTGCAGTGTGGTGACTCCCCCCCCCCCCCCCCCCCCCCATCAGTCAGGAACATTTCAGGCTCAGAATGTTTTTTTGTTTTAAGCCCTGTATTTGTCTGGGGGGGGGGGATGGATGAGTGATTGTAATTCGACTTTTCATTTTGATGTAGGAAAGTGTTCGGCGGCAGCACTGGATGTTCTGGCCAACGTGTTCCGCGATGAGCTCCTGCCCCACCTCCTGCCTCTGCTCAAAGGCCTGCTCTTCCACCCCGACTGGGTCATCAAGGAGTCTGGCATCCTGGTGCTGGGAGCCATTGCTGAGGGTGAGACCTCACAGCAGTAGAGCTCTGTCTGTCCCGTGTGGTTTTTTCCTCTGTGCTTTGGTATCGAGCTTTGTTGGAACGCCCAGCTCGTTAGTGGTTGACTGTTGTTTGCACATTTATAGACACAAACCCAAGTGAAATGCTAATAGTGTAGAGCCCTGCTCACGCAATCTGCGCTCAGTTGGCACAATATTCCAATGTGCACTGTGTTTTTGAGCGCGCTGCAGCTCAAATACCGTCTGATGACTCTTGGACATTCATATTTCAGTCATCTTAGAATTATGTTTTCTTCCCCAAACTTTCCCGCGCTCATCTGGAAGTGATGAAACACCCAGCTCATTGATTTACAATGATACCTGAAGTTCCTAAAATTTCTGATCCAGATTTCACAAAACTCTGTAGTAGACTGACACGAGTAGTGTTATATGACAAAAATATTTCTCTCTTATGCCCCGCACATCCTCTTCCTGGTTCTTTCTGGTACCCTCCTGGAAAAAGCCAGAAATTATGCTTTTTTTTTTGTCTTTTGCTCAAAGGTTAGTACACTGCAACAACAGTACAATAGAAATAAGAATCTCAGTATATCCCCACCCCTGCCTGAGATAAATGTGTTCCATCCCAAAGCATCATGTTTCCACTTAAGAAATAAACACAGACGGAGATGCAGATGTTGTGGCTGGGTGGTGCTGACAGGAGTTTGCCTTAATGAGTCATCTGGAATCACGGCTATATATTCCACTGACCCAGATAACATCCGTTAATAGGATATAGCCTAATTGGATTCAATTTTGCAAATATTGTTTTATCCAAGCCCGTGCACACATACTCGTACAAATATACACGCATCGTCTTTTAACACGTAATCACACAGATCATTGGGCCTGACGTGTGAACAATCCAATGTTCCCGACAGTCCCACTCATTGCTACTTAATGTCATTGTAGGACCAAGTTAGGGGTACCATGTGTATTCCCCAAAGTATATGAACACATTACAGTGGAGAGACCAATAACAGATGGCAAAATTAGCAAACCTCCCACATGCAAAGCAACAAGCTCAAATGTGTCAGCATACCGACTTTGCATCCATCCAACCTGATTCACAGCTCATGTCCACATTGGTGTGAAACTCCCCCGATTCTGGGTTTGACACCTGTATTAACAAATCACACTAGCAGAGGGCTGTCCTCTGATGTATACTGAATCCCGTGTCAGCCCGTCTGACAGTTGCATCATGTGAAAAGCAGCCGGAGGAGTGTCACTCTAAAATCCCCTACTGCAGAGGCCCTCTTAAAGGCAACACCTGGAATCATCGTCTCTCTTGTTCTTTACCTCTACTCCCTGTAATTTTCTCCTTCCCTCCTCTCTCCCCGTCCCAGGCTGCATGCAGGGCATGGTGCCCTACCTGCCGGAGCTTATCCCCCACCTCATCCAGTGTCTGTGCGACAAGAAGGCCCTGGTACGCTCCATCGCCTGCTGGACCCTGAGCCGCTACGCACACTGGGTGGTCTCCCAGCCCCCCGACTCCCACCTCAAGCCCCTCATGACCGAGCTTCTCAAACGCATCCTGGACGGCAACAAGAGGGTGCAGGAGGCCGCCTGCAGGTGTGTATATGTGAAGAAGTGAAGGGGCGGTGTGCTTTTGTATGCAGCAGCCCCGTCTCTCATGAATTGTGTCTTTCTCCTTTCTTTTCCCTGTCGTGGATATGATGAAACACCCAGCTCATTGATTGACAATGATACACGTTGTTCCCAAGTTATTTTCTGATCCACATCTTTCCTAGGCTAGTAAACTTGTATATTGATCAGATGGTGATACTTCTGTCCTAAATATTTCTCCTCCATCTTGTCTTTCCCTCAGTGCGTTTGCCACCCTGGAGGAGGAGGCGTGTACAGAGCTGGTGCCCTACCTGAGCTTCATCCTGGACACGCTGGTTTTTGCCTTTGGGAAGTACCAGCACAAGAACCTGCTCATCCTCTACGATGCCATAGGAACTCTGGCGGACTCAGTGGGACACCACCTCAACCAGCCTGTAAGTGCCGGTGAATGCACCACCCCATGTCTTTAGAGCCACATTGAGAAGGGGAACAAATCCGCCTGCACTCCAGTGCTGCATGCTAATCAGTGCATGCAAGTACAGAATGTGAATTTAAGGGGTCAGGAAAAAATGTGCGGGCTGCATTTAATAAGAGTTAAATGGGTAGGGAAAACCCTGAGATATACATGTATGATCTTACCTGTTCATGGTCTTTCCCCAGGAGTACATCCAGAAGTTGATGCCCCCCCTCATTGCCAAGTGGAACGAGCTGAAGGACGAAGATAAGGATCTCTTCCCACTGCTGGAGGTGAGGGGAGTGGGTTTTCACAGCTAAACTCGTACTATAAGAGGTTCTAATCAAGCAAAAATGTCCCTCCCAGACAGGTTGAAAGTTGCAGATTGTTAGCTGTCCTGACAAAGATCCATGTTGGGTTGAGATTTTGTCTTAGTGTTTTTTTTCCACAATAAATGATGAAAAGGCTGCTAACACAGTGGGGTTCGTAATCACCTTTCTGCTGATCTACAGTCAATTCAGCAGTTTGACTCATACAAGCTCCCATGATCAGTGTGCATGGAGAAAGTCCTAATAAATAAAAAACACTGATTTGGGCTTTCTGCTGCTATCGGGTCAAGATCATTTAGTGGAAGCAGACCCTCACAGAACAAATTGTTTATGTTGCCATCTTTCCAACTAGCCTTCTCTCTGTGTTTGTCTGCCAGTGTCTGTCGTCAGTAGCCACGGCCTTGCAGAGCGGATTCCTGCCTTACTGTGAGCCTGTCTACCAGCGCTGTGTCACCCTAGTCCAGAAGACACTAGCTCAGGCTATGGTGAGAACACAAACACAGAACACACCCACGCACCACAAAAATATTGTGCGCTTAAGAGACTGTGCCCAATTACCTCACCACTGCTGAGAACTGTTACGGGACGCTCAGTTGTACACAAGAGACATTGTCATTTATGATGCTTTATCTACATACGATATGTTTCAATGTAAAGATTTTATTACATATAGTTGATGTGTGTATGTATACAGCAACAAATTGTTTGTTCTTTCTGTGTATGTACAGATGTACAACCAGCACCCGGACCAGTACGAGGCCCCTGACAAGGATTTCATGATCGTGGCCCTGGACCTGCTGAGCGGCCTGGCTGAGGGTTTGGGTGGCCATGTGGAGCAGCTGGTGGCCCGCTCCAACATCATGACCCTGCTTTTCCAGTGCATGCAGGTACGGTGGACGGATGGAGTGTGTGTGTGTGTGTGTGTGTTTATTTTGTGGTTAGAGTCCTATTCCCTCTATCATCTGATGAAACGCACAGCTCATTAATTGACAGGCAATGTGTTTTGTTCCCATGTTTTAATGGATGTAAGAAATAAGTTAAAAGCAAATGTATTTGTGTTTATATATGATACCAAGCTGTGTATTTGTGCTGCAGGATAGTATGCCTGAGGTGAGGCAAAGTTCCTTTGCTCTGTTGGGTGATCTAACCAAGGCCTGCTTCCCCCACGTAAAGCCCTGTATTGGTGAGTCTGACTAGCTTTGCTACCGGTAGATTGAATTTCTTCCCCTTACCTCTATTATCTGGGTTTGTGGGAACACCCAGCATTGATTCGCTGTTATACCTATTGTTCCCATATATTGTCTCATGCAGATCTTATTTCTTTAATGTGGGTGTGTATGGGCAGGAGGTTGTGAGAGGAATTGTTTGTGTGAAAGTGTTACTATACAGCGCCTGTATAGTAACCAGTGTGTGTGTTCTGTCTCCTCCCTCCAGCTGAGTTCATGCCCATCCTGGGACTCAACCTGAACCCAGAGTTCATCTCTGTGTGTAACAACGCCACCTGGGCCATTGGAGAGATCTCCATGCAGATGGGTGAGGAAGCCTCTCTCTCTCTCTCTCTCTCTCTCTATCGCTCTCTCTCCAACCACCTCTCTCTATCTCTATCTAATGGTTGGTCTCACTGAACCCTCCATGACCTCCCACCCCACTATCTGGATATGATGAAACACCCAGCTCATTGATACACAATGATACATTTTGTTCCCAAATTGTTTTCTGATCCAGATCTTGCAGACCTCACCTTGCGTGCGACTGACAAATGCTAACAGATCTGCATGTCAGTGAAAACAGAACCTCTTTGGTCTCCCGTTTGACCTGAAGCTGTTCCCTGCTTGCAGCAGTATAACTGTAGATGTAGCTGTGATGCCGTTATGTGGATTGTTGTTTGCCTCTAGGACTTTAGCAAATCTCACCTTCATGTGAGGGCGTGCCATGCCGTGTGCTGATGAATTTCAGTTTGACCAAATGATGATGTAGATTATAGCACATGAATCTGATAAACAGAGCATGATGTTTCCTTTTGTCTAACCTGACACTCGAGCCATGAATTGGCAGGCTACCCAAAGCCAATCCGGTTATGCTTTTGCAGTGTGTGTGTGTGTGTGTGTGTGTGTGTGTGTGTGTGTGTGCATGCCAGGCCAGCCATTTGTGTGATTCAATCAGCCCAGTGACAGTGTATGTGTCCCTACAGGCAAAGGTGTCAAGCAGCAGACAGGGGATTGTCCAGGTGAGCTTAGGGGAACCAGCCAACCGATCATCACCTTTTTAGACCAAAGGGTGCAAAATCCAATAAGATTTCAAGAGATCTGAAGACTTTCCTACTCCCTATATCCCAAACACCTAAAAAATCAGCCACAGAGTAGAAAATGACTTTAAATCAATCTGTTTTCATAATAGTAGTGTTGATTGATGTCTTTTACAGTTGCAGAAATCTCAAATGATGGCAACTGTCACAAGGGTTTCCACTCATCCTGAACAACATTAAAATTTTGATTTGTTTTCTAGTTATCTAAAAAACCTAACTAAAAAAAATGTTATGCATGGTGCTGGAAAATCAAAAGACTACAGAGCCTTCTCCTAAAAGTCACCAGAAACTTGCAGTCAGCAGAACCCCTTCTGTATTAATGGTAATCAAATCAACCTCCCCAATTTCATCCACTTTGAAAAGCATAAGTGTTGGGTGCCCACATACTTGCAATTGGATTGTTAATGTCTTGGGAAAGTGATTGCCTTAAGTGAGTGGGAGCCCTGATCATAACTGTGATAATAGCATCAATGATGAGTGATCCACAAGCTTGACCTACTCCACTGCGGTGTTGTCACGATAACTGACATTTCAATGCTACTTTAATTCGATGTTGAATTTTATAGATGCACGATACTTTGACCAAATAATTCTACAAGCTGAAATTCCATTTGAGGCGGTGGCGTAGTTAAAAGGAGGAGGAGTAAGATAGGAATAGACCGAGCGGCAGTCTGGCTCTTGACGGTGGACTGCAGCAGGCAGCGCAAAATTCAGTCAAGTCAAACAGCTGAAAACATGGCAAACAATCCATCACGTCTTTAACTGGGAAAGTCCTCCTAAACTGGTTGACCAAACTGATTCCATGAGTGAAATATGGAGCTATTTATCTTACGGCGCTCGCAAAGATGGACACTCAACCGACACATCACAACTCCTGTTCAAAAGTTGCTACAAAGCTGTCCAGGTCAAGAGTGGCAACACATTTCTCGATGTTTTTCTTCTTCTTTGCCATAGTGCCATACTCAGATTTAATGTTTTAAATATTAAACTTGGTATTAAAGTAACAATCCTGGTATCGTGACCACTCTACCCCACTGTAGGTGGTCGGAGTGTGTCCTCAGATGGTTGACGGTGTGTTGTCTTTGTGTTGTGTGTGTCTCTAGGTGCAGAGATGCAGCCCTATGTGGGCATGGTCCTGCCACACCTGGTGGAGATCATCAACAGACCCAACACCCCCAAGACCCTGCTGGAAAACACAGGTACACACATACACTGGCTATAAAAAGTATACACCCTCCTTGACTTGGGGAGGTGAACACTTAATGGGAGTTACTTTAAGGTGCAAGCTGGACTCTCCATCAGAATACTTAAACACAGTATGGGATGTTTGCTTACATGCTAAAATCCCATTGAGTCTCATTAAGACCTAGTGAAGGGACCTGGTCTCAGCTTTGTTAGCAAGAAAGACATTTAAGAAAAAGTTTAAAAATCAAATATTGTTCAGAACCACTAAATATGACATCTGAGTAACCGATAAGAAATGTTGAGCAAATTTTTGCTAGTGAGGCAGTTTAGCTCAAATGAAGGAGAGGGGTTGTATATAAAAAAATGGTTTATTTTAATGTTATATGGTCACAAAATCTACAAATTACAAACTACAAATTTGTTTTATCTTTGATAGAATAGCATGTTTTGCTTAGATCTCAGACTTAAAATCCTGAATAAATGCATTTTGAAATAATTTAGGGGGGCGGCTTTTTAGCCACTATATATACATACAGTAGGTTGGTGTGTAGCTGGCAGATAGAATTCAACTCAAGCTTTGGTTGTATAGTGTCTTGTTAAGGTGAGCCCTTGTTGTGTTCTCCCTGTGTGTGCAGCCATTACTATTGGCAGACTGGGTTACGTCTGTCCCCAGGAGGTGGCGCCACAGCTGCAGCAGTTCATAAGACCATGGTGAGTCACTGCGCATGTGGTTAAAATGTCCTCTCTGCTGAATTTTTACCCGTCACTCAACATCTGGATATGATGAAACACCCAGCTCATTGATTTTAAAATGAGACATTTTGTTCCCATGTTGTTTTCTGATCCAGATCCCAAAGACCCCTCCTCTTGCAGTGGGTGTGAGTGTGCTTTTATGGGTTTGGGGCAACATTCCTTAAGGAATGGGCTAGGGTTTTTTCTCTAAGGGGTTCCCACATGGCAAGGAGACAGCGTTTTTTTTTATTATTTTTGAGCACTTCTTTATTTGGTTGCACAGCTTCAACAACTTAGGAGCACCCCAAACAGTTAGTTTAATTGAAAAATGGGTAATACTGAAAATCACTATAATTATCACTATAACAAAATTAAAAACAAAAAAACCTCTAATGCTTAGCGCTTAAGTACAAGAGCAAATCTTTTACGTCAGCAAAATGCAAGATTAAACAAGACAAAACATTTAGGCCTGTACAATATCTTGGCCAGGATTTTAAATTGCGTCTCCCGGATCTCTGTTTAGTACGTGGCAAACCTAATCTATGGACAATGTTTCTCCTGTATTTCTCCAGCACCTAGAAGAAGCCCAGACTGTGCGGTGGTAACTTCACTTTTATGGGCATATGTCATGTTAATATCAGTACACTTACTGAACTTAAAAAGAGTTCTTGCGATTGTGAGTGTTGAACTTCATCCTTA
This sequence comes from Centroberyx gerrardi, assembly GCF_048128805.1. Lineage (NCBI taxonomy): Eukaryota > Metazoa > Chordata > Actinopteri > Beryciformes > Berycidae > Centroberyx > Centroberyx gerrardi. The sequence goes on along the minus strand of NC_136003.1, from coordinate 15,744,621 downwards.
GTTCAGCCTCTTGAGAGGAACGCCTTGTGGCATCCAGCCTCTGAAACAGAATCCATCGCCGGTCTCAAAACACTTATCGCAGTATTTCTTCTGTGTGTTTCTGGGTTTTACCTGTCTTCTCAACTCCGAATTGTCTGCAGTGGGATTTTGATTTTAGCCAATTAAAAAACACCTAAACTAAAGTCAATTACTCAAAAGTTAGTCAAGACAATTGCTTGTAGGTGCACCCAAATTTAATTTAGAGCCCTGCTGAGACTAAACTCACAATTCTGCACAATTTTTGAGCAGACTTTTGATCATTACCTTTTGGATAAAGAATTGCTCTGATGGTTCCCACCCTTCTCATGTCCTGATCGCTCCTCTTCCCAGGTGTACATCGTTGAGAAATATCCGAGATAACGAGGAGAAGGACTCGGCGTTCCGGGGAATCTGCATGATGATCGGAGTGAACCCCGGAGGAGTGGTGCAGGTGGGACGGTCCACCATTTTAAATCGGACGAGGACCTTTTGTATTATAGATAGTGGGTCGGATCTAAATAAGTGGACATTCTTAAATTCTGTGGTTGCTTGGGTAAGAGAGGTATGTAGGGAAGTAATCCTGAATGTAGACTGAAGTCTTCTCACATCTCTGTCCAGGACTTCATTTTCTTCTGTGATGCTGTAGCTTCCTGGGTCAACCCCAAGGATGATCTGAGAGACATGTTTTATAAGGTGAGTACTTGATCAAAGGTAATGCCATAATACTGCTCCCATCCTGTCAAACACAGTGATCTAGGTATGTAGTAGAATGTATTTTGTTCGGGCTTCTTTTGTCCTGAATGGGAATTTCATCTAATTTCTAATCGTATCACTCGACAGTCAAGAAGTCCCGGTTGATGTTGTAGATATCTAATCAAATTAACTCTGCAGCCAGTCCTGCTCGACTACATTGATCCTTTGTTTAAATCCCTCACCCACAACCTAGGCGGCAGCATGTCACATGGTCTTATTTGAGTATTTGCTCTGATGGGGCAGGATCACATGTATGCCGTGTTGTAGTAAAACATGTAGTCAGTAGCTGTTTGCCGTCCTTTGTTTGCTTTGCCTCATGCATCCTCCTCCGAAGACTCACCAGTGTGTCTTTGTTTCGCCTTGCGTTGATAGAATGGTTAGATTCGGCTTGACAAAGTCATTTGCAAAGTAGCAGCACAGTCAAACTTTATTTATTGCATGCGACACCTTCCCCCTCTAGGTTGATAAAAGTTTGATAAATACAAAATATGTGCATACAATATTGTTAATTATACATATATGGACCACAAAATGTAATGCAGGCTAAATGTAGCTTTGCCAACTAGTGTTTAAATGTTCCCACCCCACGTGTAGTCTACACTCGCCCTCCACACCCTGTGATGATCATTCATCAGACATTCGAAATCGGAACAAACGATGTGGATGTATTTGGAGTCTGAGAAGTGTGGCAGAGCTGTGTATTTGGGGAGGATGAAGCAATTGTTCCTAAACACAAAACTGGCAAAGTTTTCACTTTCAGGACAGGCCAATTGATAATTCTGACTTTATTCAGCCAGGTCGATAAATCAGGCAAGGAGCTGAATGGATTTTGACTTGTACTTTATGTGGCTGGAGATGTTAACTCCTTCCTCTTCAAGTCCAACAAGTTACTTTTTTTTGTTTGTAGTAGTATTACTGTGCAGATCTCAGTCAGCCTCCATAATGGTTTTCTGGTGTGTGTGTGTGTATTTGTGTTTGCTCTCCAAGATCCTGCATGGCTTCAAGGACCAGGTGGGGGAGGAGAACTGGCAGCAGTTCTCTGAGCAGTTCCCCCCTCTGTTGAAGGAGCGCCTGTCGGCCTGCTACGGCGTCTAGCCCCACCTCCCCATGGTCCACACAGGACACCTGTTAGGTAGGTCCAACCAGTGTCGCTGCCTCTCCAAAATATGATTCCCCCATCTGGAAATGATGACACACCCAGCTCATTGATACACAATGATACATTTTGTTCCCAAAATAAATATTCTGATCCAGAACCTCCCACCCCTCTTCCAGCCTCAGCCAGTTTTCCATTCACACCGCTGTTTCCTTCCCTCGTCAATAGTTTTCCCCCTCTCTCTCTTTCCCAGGTTAATCTCGGGGAGGGTTACCGGGGAACTCATCCATCTGTGTAATTGCACTGCCCAGATCGTGGGGAGAAAGAAGAGCGGAAGGGACGCGACTGGCCTTGACCCTCCACTCTGCGGATGGCCCCCTTTCCCCCGCGCCCTGTGTGTCTCTGTGAGGGTGGGTGGGAGGAGGGTGGTGGGTGTGGGGAGGGTAAACGTAACTGGGGATATTACATATACCTCTTGGATTAAACGCCTCGCTAAATCCGACACACTCAAAAATGACTTTCGCCAACGACACCACAGGGATCTTAGGTAGGTGTAGGCAACAGGGGCTAGCTTTGACCTCCCCCTCCTGTATTTGATAATTCTATTAAGATAGATGAAGGCTGGGAGGGGGGTGGCGGATAGGTACATATAAAGGAATTATCTGAACCAGCATAGGGTGCCACAGTTTAAAATACCACAATGCACATAGTACGTAGAATGGCACACATATATAGACGTTAAACTAGGCAGCTATCTGCCCAGACGGAGCGGTCCTGTGCACAGGCACATGCTTCCATGTACATTGGATAACTCATACCAGACTGTGGGGGGACAGATGTGGTGGAATATTACTAGCCATCTCCAGGCTAGCCAGAGGGTAAACAAAAACATGAGATGCTTTTACTATGTAATAATGCGGGAGATGTACAAGAGTAATTTGCACCTTTTACGCATAAATTGCATAAACCATTCAGAGAGTGCATATACATGGGTCTTATTCTCTTTTTCAAGTGTACATTTAGCTGAATTTTTATTTACTTCCTCTTCCCGTGGTTGCTGAATTCCCCATTGAATCATAAGTTTCTTTTCCCCTCTTGTTTGAGAGAGAAAAAAAAAGACACATTAGGTCTGTTGTTCCTCTAAGGTTTTTACCACCACAGTACCTACTCCTTTCTTCCAAGAATCATAACCGTGTAATGCTGAATCTTGCAATTTATCATTTTACTTGCTGAGATAAGGGAATGAGAGAGTTACTGCATGGCATATGATCACCTCCTGTTAAGTGGCGCATGTTTGAGTGAATGTCTGTCTTGTTGCTCATTTACAAGTTGATTTATTACATTTACCTGCAACAATAGGAGGAGGCTGCCATAATTTGAAGCTGTCAGATGCTTGGTTCTTTTGCCCTCCCATTCATACATATTGTGCGATCAACCCCCACTTGTCCCCATAGTTAAATGGAGGTTGTGTGTTAAGATCCACTATAGGTAGGTTAATACAGGGTTCAGCTTATATCTGATTGATAGGAGAATCACTCACTGCAACAAGAGTTCAAATACTGTAGGCAAGCTGAGAATCCATTTGCTGCTGCTGCTTCTTTGGTTTTTAGAGTATTTACAAAATGGACTTAAAGAGAGCGGTAAGGCATCGGTAAGAGCCTAAAGTTAAACGAATTGGTTCTTATCGATATATAAATGCACTTTTTCTTTTTTTGTAAGAAATTTAGAATCTCACTCGTAAGGCGCTCAGTAATAATAATATACCGATCTTGAGGTATAGATTTTCGATAAGTGATTTTAGGACTGTTAATGGCTTGCTAAAGTAAGCGTAATGATGATATTGTTAAGCAATGGTAAAATGAGTAGGTAAGACTCGAGGCCTCTGTACATAGGGTTAGTTTTATAAGGTAGCTCCTCCTAAAATGGATTGAATAGGATTCAAGGGGAGGGGGACATCTTAATTACAGTATTTTGGATCCATGTCCCAGTGTACCTGCCAATCCATATCTGTGTTAGAGGATGTCCCATGCTTTTCCATAAGAGCTTTTTGTAGAATGACAGCTTTGTGAGGTGTGGAGATGGCTATTAAAACTTGACTGTTGCAGCCGTCAAGGCCTCTTCTTAATGGTCACGAACAACATCGCATGCTTTTCAATGATGAGTGTTGCTTCTTTTTTAGACTATCATCTTACAACAGATTCCCTTTGAGGGATCTGCCTTTAAAGAGCTTTGTCAATGGCAATGCAACTCGCTGCTGGACTAATAAGGTACATTTCCAGCTTATGATCAAACTAGCGACTGTTGTTGCCATTTGCCATATATACACCCGTTGATACTGTGTAGGATATGCCTGGGAATACACTGACTCTTAATCCTGATAGTTCTCCCCTGACACTGGTTAGCATATGTGAGGGAGTGGTGTTCTGTATCCAGCTTTATCTTTTTGTCATTGTCCATAGTGGACTGTTCTGTTGTAATGGAAGTGCGTATGGATGTTTATTTGTTTGTGTTTTACTGTAAGAGTGTGTATGCGAGTGCTGCTTAGACTTAATTTTGCACCAGCCCTAGCCCAAGGTAATGCCCTAGGCGTAGCCCAAGTCATACCTGAGTTATGTGGCCACTTGCAGCATCAACATTTGCATGCCAGTTACCATCTCAGTTTAATTGTCAGACAGACCCTAGGTCGCTCAGAGCTCCTACGATTTAGACTTTCAGTAATGGAAAATACCAAAATCTATGTTTTTGCCTGGAAAATAGTTTTCAAAGCATTTTCCTGGACATCAGCTCACATCTATGGATATGTATTTTATAGAATAGGCATTGATGTGGCATTTTTTTTAATCCATGCAACATGGATTTTTAGCACAAACGTACTGATGTGTGTGTGAAGCTGATGCAACAGTGTTTTGGATCCTTGACCACTTTTGTAAGCCGCTCCACCCCAAAGGGTGACTACTAACGGTATCTTTCTCGGGGTTAACTGGTAGGCAAGCGTTGAGAGATAGGTGGCCACTCTCAGATCGCGAGTTGGACAGATGTGCTTGGAGAACCGACTGTGGAACCATTCATTGCAAAAATGCTTGAGAATGACGCTGGTCCTGTGCCAGAAAGAATGGGTAAAAAATCACCGCCCCTCGCAATGTAGTGATACACTAAGCTCAACACAGAAGTAAACTCTGATTCTCAAATGTTTTCCACAAGTTGTTTTTTGTTTTTTTTAATTTAAACTTTTTATTTTTTATTTTGACACTTATGTGATGTTTATTTTTGTTTTTATTTAATTTGTTTTTTATTTATGTTCAGTTTTTGTTTGAGATTTTCTTTTATTTTTTGTGCTCTGATGCACAAATGTTTTGGACTTTAAAAGTTTTTTTCCTGCAATGTTCTTTTTATTTAAAGAATTTTTTGTTTTCGTTGTTTTATAGCGGACCATTTTGATTTTGTCAAATTTAATGTTAAGTGGTTGGACTGAGAGGGAGAGACAGAGCTTGGTGCATACCTTAGGGAAGAAGGGAAGAATGTGAAAAACTCAATTCATAATTTTGTTTCAATCTGATATCAGTCTGGCAATTGAATTTGATGTAGTACCGGTATTTCTTTTGCTCAAATGTGGTGCAGGTGGGATGTTAACTGATGTATCCCTTTCTATTTTACTTTTGTGAATGGGGAAAATAAAAGGTTTTCTATCAAGCTGGGAATAAGATGAAATGTTGTGATTTCTTTGAGTAGGGAAAATGAAATGGCCATGTAATTTATATATTATCACACATGCATTGTCACTGAGGAAATTCCTTGGTCTGAGAGGTGAACCTGGGCCTTCTGGTCTAGTCTGATTAGGGAGGTGAGAACACCCAAATTAAACTCACACATGGTAACCAGTCCCTGGTCCTCCTGAGGGCGTTTTACCACCTCTTACAAATGAAGTGAACTTAGTTTTATGTTAAATATTGGATATTAAGTTGAATATTCAGATACTATTTTGCATGGGCCTTATTCCACTGTATCAACTCTAGACAGTAAAAAATAATGGACAAAGTGACTGAAGTCTCTGTTGACTTTCTATTGGCCTGTTTGAGGCCGAGGAAGTGGGGTTTCTGGGTGCTGATCCTGGGACGTACATTTAAGTGATGCTGCTCTACCCACCACCGGTTAGATGGTCCTTGTAACAATGTAATACAAATGACTGACCGTGTCACTAGAGGAGGTCTGGTAACAGTTTTACCGAAGTGAAACGGTGGTTTAAATCCTGTGTGGATCAACGTTTTTCAGTGAACTCTCACATCCTGTCAATTCTAGTAGTGTCCGGATTGATGATATGTGATTCAGAAATTTCAAATACTTTGCACAGTAGGCGTCTTCTGGAAGCGGACAGAAACGATACGCCCTCTTAGTCATTTATAGGAGAAATAATGTAATACATACAGTATATGCTGTCCAGATTGCATTAAAATCATAAGACTACATTTCCAACGTCCTGCAATACCAATCCCATCCGTTCAGCTGGACAGGATAAAGTTCCTGAGGTTAAAAATGACAACTACCAGACAATTACCAGACTCTCCTGGTTATACTAGTGGCGTCCAGAGACGGGGGAATCTGGGGACAGTGCCAACCGGGGACTGTACCCGGAAAACGGGGATGTCTGGTCACCCTAGTTGGCATGTATTTTTGGAGTTTGAGAAGTGATGATCCACTGAACCCGATTCACCAAGCGACCAATTCCACCTCTATTCATTTTCTATAGGACACAGGGCATGTTGGGATCGCCTCCGTGGTGCGAATGGTCCAAAGAGGTGGGACAAAAGTTCAAGTCAACTTTATGCAAATGTGTACGTTGTTCGCGAGGTTAGATCCAATAGATTTTCTTGCATTCTTTCCTTTCTCTGTCCACTGTTTATTTTTTATTTATATTTTTCAGCAATCATTGGTCTATAACCGCTATATTTGTTTAATTTAATGAGTTTGGCATAACCTGTAAAGATCAAAACACAATATTGGAATAGTTTTCAGTCAAACCAGTTGATTCTGCATGCCCACAAACACCCAATTCGCCACACGGAGGTGATGCCAGGTGAATTCATCACGTTCAGTTGATCATCACTCGTTCCTAACTAGAGGCAAGCAAGAGAATGGAACGAGGGATGGGATACAAAACAAGCCAGTTAGGGAGCTTGGCCTATTGGTTTTCAAGCAAGTCAATGAATTCATTGAACTTACTTGAAATCCCCAAAACTGCAGCAATCGCAACCCATTCAGTTTCCTTCTTCAAGACATGGATGGAAGGATGGGTGCTGTGGGTCAAACAGAATCCGCCTCCTCTGCACCTAAGTGATAAGATGTTGCTCATCCATGTTGTTTAGGAGAGGAGCGGCAACACATGGAGCATGTGGGAGTTCAACAATAGCTTTCAAGTCATTTGAAATAGAGATTTCAAACCAGTTTCATCCTCATCTCTGATAACCATTCTCCAAATAAAGGAATTGCATTTACAAATCTTTACTTGACAATTTTTTTGCAAATATTTATATTTGCATTATTCAAATACCAATAGCTCTAAACGATCTAATGTGATCAAGAGGTATCCAACCAACTTAACTGCCATGTTGGATATCCTCCCAATTCTTTCAAAATTTCTAGTCATGTTGTTTTTTTAGACTTTGTGGTGTTAAAGAATTCAAAATGGATTAGATTATTGTGTTTACAAATTAGTCAAAAATGAAAACTGAAATGTTTTTGAGTATTCAACCTCTAACCCCTAACCCCACATACTGTATGTCTGTAAGGTCTCATGACGGAGCAGGTCAGAAGAAACCATGCGGTCCAAGGAACTGTCTGTAGAATTCAGACAGGACTGTGAGGAGGCACAGATCTGAGGAAGCTTATGAAAGGTTATGTGTTATTTCTTAAGTTGGGAGCTCACAGAATACATGAGGAAATGGAAAAAATATGGAACTACTCAGACTCTTCCTTCTCTTCAGCTGTAATTCAAAGCACCATGTCTGTCGGGCCCAACTCATCACCCATCTAACACCGTCCCAACCATGAGGCGGTGGTGGCAGAATCATGCTAGACTGAACTTCAGCAAATCTGCAACAAAGAATGGCTGGAAATCCCAAAATCCAGATGTGCCAAACCATTACAGATGTATCGAAAAAGACTGGAAGCTGTTATCACTGCCAAAGGTGCTTCTACACAGTATTGGGTTGAATACTTGTTTTAAGATATTTCTGCATTTCATTTTCGAGAAATTTGCAAACATTTCTAAAAACATGTTTCAACTTTATTACTGGGTATTGTGTAGATTATTGACAGAAAATCTTGATCTTTTTTGAGTTCAGGCTGCAGCAATGCCAAGATTTTTTTTTTCTGTTCCAATAAATACTATTTTCGGTGAAAGTTTTTCAATGCCAATGTTTTTTTTTTAGTTCAATATTTGTTTTCAATGCCAATGTCCTGCTTTTTAATGCCATTTTTCAGAACAGTCACAGCTCTGGGTCCATAATAATCACCCCTAGGTTTTGCCATCATGATTGTGTCAATGTAGAGCTTTATGTATCCCCAGTTTGCAAAGAGCGTCGCTCTCCAATACACACTGAAAGGGCCAAAGCAATCTGCAACAGTTGAACCTAAAAAGCGATTGCACGGCAGGTGGGAAATTTGAAGTGTCAACACCAAGGCACTGGCATCTACACTTTATCATGATATAAATTCTATAACTTGGTAGTATAAGTCTCTGAAAATTTTAAATTTATAAAAAAAACAAAAAGGCACATTCATGCAGACGTACCTATCTAGATAATTATAATGTCCAGAAAGTCGGCCTCAGGAAAAACTGCATTATTCTCCCTTTTTTCTTTTGCAGTGCAGGGACCAGAAATCTCATAAAAAACAGCTGTGCTGGTCCTCTGTTGCTGGTCCCAAAATCTAACTAAGCTGAAGATGTGCACGTCTGACGCCTCCAGTATGTTTCTGACTTCAGAGAAGGCATCTCTGGTAGAACATCTGTTTTAGAAAAAAGCCCAGTAATAATAGACCAAGTGGCACAAACGTTCTCCTTCCCACGCCTCATTCCACATTCGATTGTTTTGGCGGAATCAGACACATCATTGAAATATGGCATGTGACGTTGGGCAGAGGGCGTTGGCCTGTGAACACCTCCACACCACTTCTCTCACACAGGCCCAGCACAGCAACCTCTCTGAGTTCTCTGTTTTCAGACTGTACAACCGCATCATTAGGGGAGACCGGGGATGGTTAACAGCACCATTTCCACCAATCAGGGATAAGATAGAGTCACATGATCACTACTGTACACATCCACTTCCTTCCTGATCATACATGTGCAGTTTCATAGCTGTGTAAGCAAAGCTGCAGATTTTACAGCCAAAAAACTGATTTTGAGGTAAGTAATTTTTTGAACCAAGTTTTGATTGGCACTGATATTGTTGAAGTAAAAATGATAGAACTTGTATTAGATATAAAATGTGAGGCATTCCATCCATGCTAATCTCAAACCACCGTTCTACAACAGCTAGAAATATAATGGCTGACGGGTGGGGATAGTTGTAACACTTGAAAAAAGTGTTACTGTGACTCATTTATTAAACAGTTATGTGATGGAACACCACATTTCAAGTCAATAAAGTTTGAATTGACTGAAGATTTAAGTTTAATTAACTGAGATTTCAGTTAATTTTGTTAAAAAGACAACCCATACATGCATGCACAGTTAAGAGATGTTAAAATGGTTTAGTTCAAATGGATCAGTGTAGTCAAAGACACACACCCACACCCACACACACACACACACACACACACACAGTGACTGACAGTCATGTTGTTCTTTAATGTCATTTCTTCATTAGAGCTGTTCCAATGCAAATTGTATAGTATGGGCTCAATTCTTGCTTGTTACAACTTCCCCCGGTATTGGGGTAGGTTGTAACAATGGAACTCCTTGTATTTGACATCAATTCATGAAGTCTGTGATATTATAATAGAGGTTAAAGTGATTGCTATTTGTAGCAGACAAATGTGGGCACTTTGTGTCAAAATTTGAGAGATCTAACACCAAAACTGTCAGAGTTATAGGGACTGAGACAAAATGTGGTACAATCATCCCCGGTCTCCCCTACATAATACAAAAGAGCACTGTTTCCTTCACCATCCATCGTTCCACATTCCAGTGGTTTGACTGATGTAGCCAAAATGACAGTGTGGACTGACGCCCCCCTATGTGCTTGAGCTCGTGCATGACAGGAGAGGGGTGGGGGGGCTGGCCTGCGGAGTTAGGGTGGTGACTTGATGATAGATAAATGTAGAATACACTTCCTCATTTGGAGAATATTTTTTCCACCACTAATTGGCGTTGGCAACTAGAGATTTGCATATAAGATCCATTAAGACAACATTATGCGATGCATTGTCAAGATTACAACATTGATGGATGAGTTTCATTATAAAATTACCCTGAACAGCTTGATTAACAGCTGATAAAAGTGAGTTTAGGGTTTCATCCCTTCCTTTAATATGAATGGCAAACAATGTGGGACACAACACCTTAACACAAGAATGATTGGAACCAACTCGTTAAGAAGGCATTTAACTGTACACATGCCTCAGGTGCACTTAAAGGACCGTACTGGTTTTATTGCATATTTTAGCCCATTTACAACACTGCACACACTTAACATTGCTACCAACCATTTTCCAAAGCATGCCATACTTCTTTTGATGTTTGAATGCATCCAAGCAGCCATTTGTTTCCATTAATTTTGTTACAGTATGAAAATTAACCTGCAGATACTTGAAACAAAGATAGGTAATCTTTTCTTCTCTTCTCTCTGTGTGTGTTCAGAAAATTCTGCTTCTCAGTGCTCAGAATTAAACACAGCATAACACAGGTCCTTTCATAGACTTAAAACAAGAGAGTATTCTTTCTTTTGTACTCTGTTTCATCATGCAATAGCTCACAGGAATCACCATAATGTATTTCCAATTTGTGTATGATAAATCTACCATTCTTCTGTCAAATCAAATAATGTGGAGCATTTTTAAAATCTGAACATAAATAGACATCTCTTTGATTTGCTGTAAATATCTCTCTCAGAGCCTAGTGTATGTACACAAACCTACCTCACCTAATGCCTTTGGAGCATTTACATGGCTCATCCTGTTATTTCCATATAATGCAATGTACAGCCATCCAGATGCTATGAGGAAGTGATTAGCTACAATAGAACCACAAATGATGCAGGCAGATGGGCCAGTCAGTAACAAGACCAAGCATCCAAATCAGACCAATCGTAATTTGTAAGGATAGCTGGATGTGTGAAGAAGTTTTGAGTCAGACATCCTGTGCATCCTCCGCCGAACATCAACTTCTGGGTGAGCGAGGAAAGGAGGAGATAACGGAATAGAACAGGATGATTTCTGGAGCTTTGGGATGCATCCGGTGCCAAGATGAATCATCCCTCCACGTTTCGTCAAAATCAGACATGGATCAAAAAAATGAAGATGTTTTTACAGTTGGGCACTTGTTGAAACCAGGAAAACAGAAAACCTGAACCTTCACTGGTCATTTTTCTTCTTTTCTGTGATGTGTGATAGTTGCAGCAAGTGTCATGCAGCAGGGAAAATTTGTCTTTTTTTCTTTTTGTGTGCTGATGCCACCGACTATGCTAGTGTTACCTCATGGAGCAACAAAGCTGCTCTCTCTGTATTGTGACATTTCTGCGTAAACAGGCTTTTATCACCTCTGGCCATCACTCAGAGAAAGGTATTAAATGTTGTGGCGTCTAACAGAGAAGCCCACTGCATCCATATTTTTTGATCAGTTAAAGATATCCTCTAAGTGAAGGCCTACACTTGTCTTGTGCTTAGAAAGGAATATCTTGAGCTGTTGTCATTTATTTAAGAGTGTTTCCAATGTGAAAACATCATTTTGGTTTATTTGCAGCTGTAGGATATTTAATTGTCCACTCCTTTGACAGAGTAGCTATCCTTGACTTTGAGCATATGCCACTTAAAATTGCTTTGCATCAAGTGGAGATGCAGGTGCCAATAGAAATTCACAGCAGGGGGAGTGAGAGCACGATGTGGAAGTTCAATCAGTTGGCACGAAAAGATGTTCTGCCAGTCAGATGTTATGTTTGGACGTTATCTGTGCACAGGGAAAACCAGGTAGAGTGACTGAGTCGATGTTTGAGAATAGAGACAAGCTGATATCTGCCCTGCGCCTGTCCCAAACAAAGTGTGTGTTAATGCACATCTGCCTTGGTGCAATTCAGACTCTGTGCTCTTGTGTTTATATGACAATATTAAGATGGGCATGTAGGCTATTTCCTCATTCCTCAAACACACTCTGTTCATTTGCTCTGCGCATCTGTCTGACTCTCCCTTTCCCTTCCTCTCCATGTCTGAAACACAACAAACATGCACACATACACCCACACACACACACACACACACACAACCTTGCCCACACGCTGCCCTGAGCTCTGATATAAAAACCATAAAAGATCATCCATTACACTATATGACTTTTTTTTTCATCTTCAAAGACTTTATTGCCTCCAAATCTCTCAGATAGCCTCTGCATGAAGTCCTCACTGTAAACTTAGTTGCCATTGAAACGCGGCTGTGTGTATGTCAGATGTAATTGGCTGCATTTACATGCCCACAACATACTGATTAAGCCATATACATGTTTCAACTTAATACAGTATGTGTGCAGCAGCTGATAATGTAATAACTGCTGCATAATGTAGCTTGTGCAAAATGTGCTAAAATGTCAGATTGTGACATCGACAGATAATGTAACATCTTCAGACTGATATTGTAATATATTATGTAATGTAATGCAATACATTGTTACATTAACTTGAAATTATTATACTATGATAGGTGAACCTTTTTTATTACAATATCAGTCTGAAGATGTTATGCAGCAATTTATCACATTAACAGTTTTTTATTATTATGATTTTATTATAAGTTATTACATTATCTAGTTATTACCATAGAGTTTTATATTATGTAATATTATTATCTTTTTTATCTTTATTATTATCTGTTATAATACCAAAGAGTTTCTCTGCATCCTGCTGAACTGCAGCCAATCCAAAAATTAAACCTCTTCTCTTGAACAAGCCGAACAAGCAGAATTTCAGAAGTATGACAAAATGGATTTTAAAGAAAAGTCATCTACTGTATGTCTACAAATTAATGAAATCTGGGTATAAATGAGAGCACGATGGAAACGATTGGTCTCCTCTATCTCACTCCAGTAGCATTGTTAGATCTAGTGTTTCTCCACATTAAAAGTAAATGAGAGGAAGACGAGATTTTATTTAGGATATTGCTTCCCTCTTGGAAGATACGGAAGATACTGTTGATGCTTGAGTGTGTGTGTGCGTGCGTGTGCGTGTGTGTGTGTGTGTATGTGTGTGTGCATGTGCGACGGGGGGTGGGAGGTGGGGCTGAGGACTTTTCTCAGGAAGAAACGAGTGCCATCGGGCAATTGACTGAAGACTGACGTATGAGAACTGCACAGACTTGCACCTGAGAACGAAAAATATCTACATCAAAGGTTACTGCAGACTTCTCACCACACGTTTTGACTGGAACTCAGCTGCAGTGGAAATTGCTATGATGCAGCTATAAGCACGATAAGAGTGTTTTCAGACAAAATTACCAGAAACAAGACGTTTTCATTTGATTTTTTTGGACTCCTCTGTTGTGAAAACGACTGTAGATGCTCTGCAGTTTACCTTCCATTAGTAGTTAGAGACTACCGTGCAAATGGAAGGTCCCGGGTTCAATCCCTCATGTTCGCCCAGCAGAAGTGAATCCCTATCTGCTCTGTTGTCCCTGAACTCTGAGATCACCGTGGAGGGCAGTAGACAGAAAGATGAATTCCCCCCTTGTAAATCAGTAGTGTCACAGAAAAAACAGGTCGTTGTGTAATTCTCGGAATGAAGCTCACCGCAAATTAAGCGAATGGTTGAACCGGGTGTGGCGTCCTTTCACTTCCTCGAGAGGGAATGCAGTTCAAGCAGTTTTCTGCCGTCTACTGTCCTCAGATAAATCAATCTGTGCAGTAAAGGCTCAATGTCCCTTTCCTTTTGTGCCATGAGTGCATATATTTGTCGAACGGGTGGCCCCATTGTGAATCAAATCCCTCACCTTAGCGTGATCAGTGCCATGCTCCACACAAGGAACTACACAAGACCTCTGACAGTTCTCAGGAGTCCCCATCATGATGGAAATGGCTGCAGGAGACATCAGGTGACTGATCAATCGACAACAACAGCAGGTATGGCCATAGACCCTGGCAGTATCCGCCTTTACAGACTCTGAGCGCTCGAGTGCCTTCTAGGCTAATTGAAAAAGGGTGCAGAGGAGGCAAGCAGAAAGGGGTCCCTCCTTCCTTACAGCTGCTGGAGCGAAAATGGGCCCTGATCCCTTCAAAACCCTCATAGCTCCCCTCTCGGTTCTCACTATTAACATTTTGGACATTTTATATGGAGATGGTGGTGACATATACCTCATTGGAGAATGTTATATTCTTTACAAGGCAGTTGTAAAGCCTTTCAAGGCAATATGGGGGATCAGTTAGGTTCAGGGGACAGCAAGAACAGCCTCTTCAGACAATGGGCCTTAAACATTCATCATTTAAAAAAAAGTATTGATTAAAAACAGATTGATGGGAGACTGTTGAGGGTGGATGTAGATGGAAATCGGGTCAGAAAGGCCACCTGTTGGCCCTGCAAGGACTTCAGTCTGGTTATGTGGGCTGGGGAAGTTACGTCCTTTTCACAGCATATTCTGATGGCAACTTCTGATGGCCATTTTTCTGTGCATTTTTTATAAAAATGGACAACTAGTAATGCATATATCCTATTCTACATGCCACAACACTTATATAGCCATTGTCGACTTAATGTGAATATGATGTACATTGCTCATTACTTATATTGCTGTAAATTCACATTCTTGCTTCTGCAGTTTTCTTCCTTGTTATATTCTGCTATTTTCACAATAATAATAATAATAATAACTTAGATTTATATAGCGCCTTTCAAGAGACCGGGGGGCGAGGGCATGGAGGGATAATGGTTCCAACTATGTCATACTGTATACATACTGATATTTTTACATTTTATTACATTTTGTTTATACATACTTGTATATGTAGTGCATATTTCTAAAGTAGTATTCCATATTTGAATAAGCAACTATATAACAACTGTAACTGCTGAAACACCTAACCAAACATGTCAGTAATCCATACTCCTTCCCCATATTTCCCACCAACATAGTCTTTTTAATGTGTTTAAATTGACACAGCATACATATTTGCATATATACATATTTGTACAACGCCACAGCTGTTTTATTACCTTCACCAAGGAGATTATGTTTTTGCCTGTTGGTCTGTCTGTCCGTCTGTCAGCAGGATATGATATCTCAGATTTCCATGACATTTGTTGGACAGATGGAACCAAAGATCTGGAATTTCCATCATTAGATGATTAACATTTTTTAGCCACAACAATGAAACTAGTGAAGTATTACGTAATTTCAATCAGGAAGACTACTTATTTACTCATGCTTTCTCTTTATCCAATCAGAGTTGGTGAACACTTTCCCTCTTTTCCAGAGAACCAATCAGAGTTAGCCGTCACTTCCCTCTCTTTTTCAAAGAGCCAATCGTCTAAGTGACGGGAGTATAAACACGTCACCTTCTATGCTATTGCCCTTCTCTCAGATCTATGCCGTATGCTGCTGTCATTCCAGTCTCTGTGCTTACCTTCGTCCCTCCACCAGCCCATCACCACCAATGTCCAGGCTGCAGAGGAACTCCGCAGGGGGACATCCTAATTCCTACGTCTATAGAGAGCCTAAGTCCCTCCCCTTCCGCTGTCCCCCATGGGACCTTATTTCGGAAAAAATATGTACGGTAGTCAACGGCGAGAGACAAATAATTGTTTGATCCCATTTGAATTGTGCCATGACTTACACATATGATGTTTTGTCAATTTAAAAGATAATTTTGCAAGTCAAGAAAGTCGCAGTTTGTTGTAAAACAGTACAGTAACGTTTAGTTTTGTGTGAAACCGCTCAGTGAACTACATCTCTCATCTCGCACAATATACGTCACCAACACCAACATGGAACGAAACATAGGAAACACACAGGCATCGCGTTAACGTTAGCCCCCACTGTACTAAAACTATCCTAAACCAGTTTAAATCCATTCTTACTGTCTACCTTCCAGGTTGTGTATAATACTACTGCTATCTGAGAGGGACTTAGCTTCAGCGGCTCTGGGTAGCTTGTGGAGAGAGGAAGTTACGTCACTTGCGCGACTTTTGGGTGTGTAGTCTTTCTAATTACGTATTTTTACAGTCTTATAGTTCAACAATTTTACGACAAACTGCGACTTTCTTGACTTGCAAAATTATCATTTAAATTGACAAAACATCATATGTGTAATTCATGGCACAATTCAAACGGGATCAAACAATTATTTGTCTCTCGCCGTTGACTACCGTACATATTTTTTCCGAAATAAGGTCCCATGGTGGTCCACCGGAAGGGGAGGGACTTAGGCTCTCTATCCCGGACGTACTCCTAACTTCACGAATGGGAGGAGTTCCTCCATGGAGCTTACGCCAAAGTTTACATCTTGTTTCATGTCATGAATAAACTTTTCATTCGAGCATTCATCCTAGTCTCTCCTGATTTCCACCAGCATGACCCTAAAAAGGAGGAATCCACTGCGGGGACCCAGCACAGCTACAGCTGCAGATTGTGTGTGTGTGTGTGTGTGTGTGTGTGTGTGTGTGTGTGTGTGTGTGTGTAAACCAGACTGTAAAAAATACCCATACATACCAATTTGGCTGCTGCAGATGCACACACACAACGCCCCAAACAGATAAGAGGTGATGCTGAAAAGAAATAAAAGTATAAAAATATATATACATTTATAACTACTATGATATCAAATTTTCTTTATGGCAGTGAAGTCTCATTAAAGTTACTTATTAAAAAGTAACTTTAATAAAGCCCCAACATGACAGCGACATCTTGAATCTTTCTGCAGCAGAAGCTCCTCTAACCTGCATGTAGAGCAGAGCTGCAGGTTACTGAGAAAAGAGCCTGCAGGTTCTGGACTCACCTACTTATCTATTGGAATCAATTTAATGGAAGAGTTGAATATGTCTTAATTGAATTGTTACTGAGAGAGAGAGCGTGACAGCGAGTAGACGGAGATACTGAGCTGTTTTTGGCCCAGTATTTGACTTCTCTCCCTGCGGCTCCAGCTAGAGTTGAAGCAACAATTCGCCAACTTAAGCTAACTTTAACTTTAGCCTCAGCTGCTGAAGTTAAATTAACTGTATGGACGTTAATAACTTCAATGATTTTAAGCAAGAAACATTGCTGAACTTAAAAAATAAACTGTGTTCAAACCGGGACCGCCAAAGACCAGGACGTTTTGAAACTCGGCTCAGTCATTTCTTTTTTCTCAGTCATTTCTCTGTTTTTTTTCCCACTGCCAGAGATGTGCAGTGGGAATATGGGCTCTGATTGGTCGAGTGCCAGTGATTATAAGTGGCTTGCTTAAAAACTGCACCGAACTACAGTCTACCAGAAACTTTAATGTGACTAATTCCCTCCCCTGCCAACAGCCAACAACGACAAGCCATTTGCCTGCAACACGTTCAGTCCTAATCGGGATCGGTCGATTGACAGCCAATCATCACAATGCTGGCGAATCCCATTCGGATTGGTTGATTGACAGCCAAACATGATATGCTCAACTTTTCCCCCAGAAAATAACAACATACACCAAACCCAACACATAGAAGCGCACCACTGTAAGTAGTGGCTCGCTTAAAAATGGGAGGCACTGTAATATACTGTATGTTTGGCAATATGGGTGAGTGGTGGGAGCATGTCTGCAGTCTTTTTCATGTCACATTTCAGTGAGTTATCAGTGAGAATCAGTTGTTAATCATGTCTAGCGAGGTTGTTTGGGAATCTTAAGAACATAATGCGCACATTGTATGGCTAATTAACTACAGTTTTACAGAAAAATCTGAGAAATAAAGTTTTACAGATAATAAAGAAAGGTCTGTTCAATGTCCAATAGCCTATTAGTGGCTGTGAATGAGTACATTTTATTTCCATCTTCACATATCTTTTGAGCAAACTGGTGACATGCAAGAGCAAGGTACCATGAGGACAAACGGCAAACCTACAGTATATGAGGACATTCATCAAGTCATGTCCTCCAGCAATATGACCATACCTGTGTATAATGTGTTGCAATTAAAATTAAAATGTATTGGTATTCCCATGAAAATATCAGTTATAAGGGTTTTGATTTGATTTTTATACACCGTTAATGACGCCTTTTACAGACGACAAGATTCGTGTTGTGAAAACTATATGCGGTGCAGTTTATGTTGCGTTTAAGATGCCACTGTGCAGGTCCTAGCAAGAACAACACAGCAGAATGAGCAAATGAGAAAGACAATTTAAGAAGGAATGTTGCCTCTGCAGAGTTTCCCTGCGAGGTACACCGCATGATGTGACAACTAAACATGGTCAGCTTCCTCATGCTTTATGCTGCTCAGTTTATCCCGAGAAACACTGAAGGTAAAAGAAGAGATGACTTTTGGCAGCTGGCTTTAATTTGTTTAACTGAATGATGCTTTTGATCTTGTGTTGTAAACATGTGGAGTTGGTCTTAGCCCAGTGCATTCTCTCTTTCTTCCTCTTTATGGGAGAGAATGTCAGGTTCAACTCCATTATGAATTCTAGCAGTTTAATGTCGTCTTTCTTATGGGCAACACGCTTTGGACAACAGACCATTTGCATGCATGTGATCCATGGCAGCACCTATGTAAACTGTTCTGACTGGTTTGCTGGCTTCTTCCACCAAATTACAGCGTGGGATTGTAGTGAGCAGTGGAAATACATTTTTGAAAGCTGACATCCCCCTTCTGTAAAGTCTGTGTTACCCAAGAGTGTAATTTGCTCCAAAACACCATTCTCAGTTCTCACTGACTCGCAGACACACACACACACACACACACACACACACACATGCACACACACCAGTACCTTCACCTCCACAGCCACTTCTCAGTACATCAAGATTTTAGCAATATCTTTGATGCATGTATCAATTTGAGCTACTTTCAATGTCTGCTCTTTGACGCAGAGTTGCATGAAATCAATCAAAATGTTGATTATTTCTGAAACGTCCCAGGAATAGTGAAATAGGAGAAGTATTTTTTTTGTCTTCATGAAAAGGCATATCTTCTTGCTGTTATTCCATTTTTGTTCATGGAAATGCTGCTGATTCGGTTAATTTATCTGCAGCTGGAGATGTTGTAATACTTTGCACTCTGCAAGTTTAGTTACTGTCATTGTGATGAATTAGCAATGTTTGTTGGGAATGTGTTTACAGGTTTTCCAAGGTTTTCCTTAGTATCACCTAAATGAATATTCTAATCTAAGAATCATTAGCGTTGTCAGAGAGAAGGCCAAACTAGCAATTTTTTAGCAGTAGCATTTCTTTTAAAACCTTTTGGGTTGATGGCATGACTGCCCAGTTTGGGACAGGTTACTTGTTTTTTTTTTACTTGTTTGAACCTGTCAAAGATGCAGAGTAACAACTGCTGTCATGGCATATAGCATCTGGTTTACTCAGAAGTTAATAGTAGCTGGTTATCATGTCAGTCAAGTGAATTGCTATCATATCAATTTCACAAGAGTTTCTATGACATTTCCTGGAATTCATCTTTAATAACATCACCCAAAACAACTTGATATGTTGCACAAATATTTTGGCTTTTGCAAATATTTTGGCTTTGCAAAATTATAAAACAGTTGCATATAGGCCGACCGACCGTTGTGTACATCGACTATTTACATTTTCACTCAAAACCAGTTTGAGAACAGGTTCACTTTACTAGAAGCCATAAGCACAGAGAACATACTTGTCTAACCAAGGGGGAGGGCTCCATCACTAAACACTTTGTATCCGGCTGCAGCCATAGGCTCTGCTGCTCCCAAATATTTCAAGTAAAATGTCACACAGATGTCAATTGCCTATAGCTGAGATGACTTGATATGATAAAACAAACAAAGAAGAGCACTAACAAGATAACTACTGTGAAATAATACACTGAATAGTTCAAATTAATTGATAATGGCTTAATCAGATACACACAAACTTGCCCTTGGTGTGCTGCAGTTGCCTGCTAGGCTACTTTAATTGTAATGTTAATTTGAACCTCTTTTACTGCACAACATCCAATCTAACGTAAGCACTATAACCATACATTAGGCTTACATCTAAATGTGCCTGATGGACAACTAACCTGTAGTTTTACCCACATCCAACCAGGCTAAATCAACATTATAACAACAATAACTAATTAATGAGGCGCCAGCCCCTTATTCATCCTAATGTGTTTGGTCATTGAAAATTAACATTTTTGCATGCAGGCATGCATGCAGAGATACACATAGTTTGGATCGTGACAAAAGCATATACTGTAGGCTACTCAAATGACAGTGTGCTCTGACAAGCTTTTCCACAGCAGCAAGATTTTAGCCACAGGCTGAGCCCCGGGCTGCAGCTGTGGACAGCCCACCTGTCAGCTCAACCAAAACAGGATTTCTGCACAGCACAACCTCTAGGATAACGAAGTTGCAATAAGCAGTAGGATCCTATAATATGAATATTCATGGCACCTCTGGCCATAGGAGGGATTAAAAGTAGTAGATATGTACCGCAAGTTCTGTGGTCCAAGTTGCACGAGCTGAGTAACATCCTTCTCCAAGCAGGGGACGATCTGAACAGGTAATGTTATATTACATGATATATTACAACTGCGAACTGAAGCGAAGTCTATAGGCTAGGCCTGCATATTGGGGCTGTTTTTGTCAATGACGCCAATTACG
Source organism: Centroberyx gerrardi (assembly GCF_048128805.1). Taxonomy (NCBI): domain Eukaryota; kingdom Metazoa; phylum Chordata; class Actinopteri; order Beryciformes; family Berycidae; genus Centroberyx; species Centroberyx gerrardi. The sequence goes on along the minus strand of NC_136003.1, from coordinate 15,723,767 downwards.
CGAGAGGAATGTGTTTAATCTTCTCTGTTAGTGTCCCACCTGAAAGAGGCCACATTATTCAGTAGGCTGCAACGTGTAGAAAAAATATTTTTCACTTTTGGAATACTTTAACTTTGCATTTGGACTCATTCATAACCCTGCACAATAATTTGTCCATGTAATACCTGCGAGAATAGATTTGATAGATAACAGTCAAGCTGCGGAGAAACTTTTGACTGCTGGACCAGAAACAAGCTTGACATTAATTAGCCTTGCTACAAAGTGAACGGGCACGTACAAAACCTTTAAGAGCTAATTTTATTCTACATTTCATCAGTATTCTGAACCGAAGTGCAATAATGTGCATCTCTTGTTTGTTTGTTTTTTGTTTTTTTAAGTCAAACGTATTGACCAATGAAAACCCGTCCTAAATAGTAATTTTAAAACGAATTAGTCAGCATTTTTTCCCATTATTTCGAAAGCATTCTGTCATACTAGAATGGCAAAGAACCAAGGAAAAGAGTGTTATCAGTCTTCAACAGGCGACTGGGCCATTGCTTAGGTGGGGCAGTGCCCCCTCACTACTACCTGCCTACCTACCTACCTACCCACACACACACACACACACACACACACACACACACACCTTATATAGAGTTTAGCCACCTTTTTATACTGATATAAATCTTAATAATGTAGCCATTTCATTCGTTGTATATAATAAGCTCGCCCTTTCTATTCCTACTCATTTCCCAACAGCATTAAAATAAATAGCAGATGCACTATGGGACTGTTCGTTATTTATAAGAGGGGAGGGGGGAGGGGGGTCTTCCTTGAGCCTCCCTGAGTGACTGGGGGAAAATGCATGACCCTCCCTCCACCATAAATAACCATATATTAGTGTTTTTGTAAGTAAAGGTAAAATTACACAATTGAACTGATTCAAAGATTAAAAACAAAACCATATAATGTGACATGTCCAGTGTTCGCAGTGCTGCCCAAATATGGCAATTTATGGCATTTTTTTCTACACTAATTTTTTTTTTTAGTTTTACGCACGGGTGGCCTTTCCTTTCTTACCGTTCAGTCTCGCAGTCAGCGCACAACTTCGGTGGTTTGTGTGAGCAGGTACTACACACAAATCGTTTGGACATCACACAGTTGTTCCAGGACTTATTCCGAGTGCATCTGCCCACCCGACACTGCGTTTTCTTCCCAGGAGAGATGGATCTGTGCGCCTCGCCTCCTGTGCGCCATGGATCTCTGTGCGCCTCGGCAACTGTACAGTCCCCGACGTACGTTAACATCTCCATGTCACATAAACAAAGACAACTGTCCAGTTTACTGGCGATCTTGGTTTTGGCACTGTGAGTAAGGCCTGATGTCATCTGTGGGAAATTAGTTTGACTAGGTTTTCATTGCGCTCAATAAGTCAGACCTACTTGAAGCTAGCCGGAGGAGAGAGAGTATGTATGGAGCTCTTTTCCTATCTTTATTCAAGAGCGTGGTCTTTCAGTTTGAGAGCATGACTTATTGATTTCACGTTCAGATTTTGTAATGCTTTCCCTCAAACCCTGCCCTCGCACTCAAATATCTCCTGCTTGCGCTTAGATTTGCTCTGCTTCTGCTCAAACTGTATGCTTGCACTCAGATATAATGTTGCTTGCACAGATTTCCTGCGCTCCAGCTTCAGCCCTTCTCCTCGCACTCAGGCTGCTTCTGTGCGCTCGTGAAACGTCTGCTCTCGGATTTCTGCTCTGCTCTCGGATTTTTTGTGCAACAACCCTGTCAAAATTCCCCAACCAATAGAATGCCAGGTGTAGTGTTGACCAATGAAATGATCCCTGTCTCGTTGCGGGTGCGTTCGCTTTACTTCTTAGAGCATCCCGTACGGGCGGTTACTGTTTAACCGGGTTCATCCACTCCCGCCCTCTGGGGCTTTATTAAATACGACTTTTGGAATAAAAGGACAGTTAATGTATATACCGTTCCCATAACGTACCACACTTGAAAGCCAAGCATATTATCATGGATGTATTCTTATGCCGCAAATATGACTTAACCAATTCAATTTGAAGGAAGTAATAGCACCATTAAAATAAAAAACTTACTTGAGGTCCTTGACTTTGGCGGTCCATGTTGGCCAGTGATCCGCGAGACTCCCGCTCCTGAGTCATGAAGGTGACGTCGTTTTCCCCTCTAGCACACCGACGGGAGGCCGGTGTACTATACGGCTACTATTTTATGTAGCTATTATAGTAAAAGAAAAAGTACAGGCGCTGGTATATACATTAACTGTCCTTTTATTCCAAAAGTCGTATTTAATAAAGCCCCGGAGGGCGGGAGTGGATGAACCCGGTTAAACAGTAACCGCCCGTACAGGACGCTCTAAGAAGTAAAGCGAACGCGCCCGCAACGAGACAGGGATCATTTCATTGGTCAACACTACACCTGGCATTCTATTGGTTGGGGAATTTTGACAGGGTTGTTGCACAAAAAATCCGAGAGCAGAGCAGAAATCCGAGAGCAGACGTTTCACGAGCGCACAGAAGCAGCCTGAGTGCGAGGAGAAGGGCTGAAGCTGGAGCGCAGGAAATCTGTGTGCAAGCAACATTATATCTGAGTGCAAGCATAGTTTGAGCAGAAGCAGAGCAAATCTAAGCGCAAGCAGGAGATATTTGAGTGCGAGGGCAGGGTTTGAGGGAAAGCATTACAAAATCTGAACGTGAAATCAATAAATCATGCTCTCAAACTGAAAGACCACGCTCTTGAATAAAGATAGGAGAGACGCGCATTCACACAAACCAACGCGGCGACATAGCGGAGAGTGCCTGTATCTATTTCCTAAGTGTTTTTTTTCATTCATTTAAAACCCTCATATTTAGGAAAACTCATGGAGGGAGGAAAAAATACCATTTTCCTCCAGTGTTGGAGGAACTAAAAATTGAAAATAACAATGCCAGATGGGTTTTGGCCTTTCTAATCTTAAACGTTATCCACATAAATGATCAAACTATTATGGTGTATCAGCGGACATAATTATGGTTTTTCATAGACATAGCACAGTGACTGGAGTGGAAACGTTATTTTGAAACATTTGGCGAGTTTCAGTACTTTGTAGCCAGACAAGAGTTTGCGGGACGGCCCGCACATTCTCACGTCACGTTCATTTTTATACATCCCGCGTGTGCGTGAAAACCAGCGTACGCAACCTTTTTGTACGTGCGCACCATTACATGAGGCCCCAGGTGTCTTTCCTGTAGGGACTGTGAAGAATATGAGCCCGGACACGACGCAAACCCGTGTGGGTATTGTGGCTGTCCACCGGGAGCTATCTCCTTACTCGGGCATGAGGTCCAATGAGGTTAAGGTAGGGGTGGGAGATACCAAGTTTAGTGAGTCCCGTCACCATACAGCGGTAAAACACGTATTTTGAAAAGAAAAAAACGTATTTAAAATAAATACAAAATACAACCATTTAAAGTTGTATGTCCCTCCCTTAAAGCCAAAATAAAAAACATAAGTCCCCCCCCCCGTGCTTAAAAAATTATTTGATGTGCCTAACTTGTAGACGCATATCATTGCATAAAAGAAGAGTACGAACAGTAGAGTATTAAAACATTGATGTATTACACTAATATTAGCATGCCTTATGAGGATTGTTTTCAGCAGTGCATTGTTATTTATTAGGATGAGAAATGAAAATGACAGCAAATGTTTTGCTTAGCACTGCCTGCTGCCATGAACAAGCCAAATGGTGTGGGAAAAGGCATCCAATGTGACTGTCACTGGCGCAAAGACTCATATTTAAAGGCAGTTTATGCAAGATTTTCACTTTAATCTAGTTTACAGTCTTCTTAGTTGGTCATGGTGGAGGGATGAACTTGTAATCCATTCATTTCCCATTTGGTTTGTTGTCCCTTGTATTCAACTATTTATTTATTTTTTACAGGCCATAAAAACTCCTCCCCTATAGCTGAAGCCCCTCCCACCCCTTAGAACCGTCCAGGCTCAACCAGCTCCGCCTCCCCCAATGACAGGTGCTTAGTGTAAAATATGGCGGAAGAGCAGCTAGTTGTAAGAATGAAAAACTATAATATGCCTCTCAAATTGCCTTTGCTAGAGCAAGGTCAGAAACAAGAATAAACATCGGTATTGATATTGAAAGAGGGAGCAACTCAAGGCCGGTGGTAGCTATGGGCAGGGATGCAAATGCATCTTGCCCACCCAATCAAAAGTTAAGAAAAAAAAAAGTTTTTGTTCAGCCAATGGAAAAATAGCACAGAAAATACCAGTACCGTTTCTAACTTCTGATTGGGTGGGCAGCCTACAGCCCGCCTCAAAAGTCGCCCACTGCCCATCCCCCCTTCTCGTTGTGTTCAGACACAAACACACGGAGCTCTGAAGCAGACCCGTCCGCTGCACAGTGTGGCCGTATTCACACCAAATCAGGCGTTGCGGTACTTCCCGCAGGGTTGTGCGGAGGTGTGCGGGGGTGTAGGCGTGTTTATTTGTGCTTTAGAACGTAACAATCAGAAAATAACGTTTTATTTCTCTGATTCACTGGCTTTCTCGCTACCACCGCTCCCTCTCTTCATTCACTCTCTAGCTCGCTCAACCATCGCTGCTCTCTCTCTCTCTCTCTCTCTCTTTTTTTTTATTTTAGGGTAAGTCAATCTGCTTTCAAAGTTATTTTCTTTGTCACTTTTCAGTTTGAGTTTGAATAAGACTACCTTCTATTTTTGTAAATATTGGCTATGGTGAGAAGTCTCACTGGATTAGGTTTTATTTTTATTTGAGAACTAAACTCATCCAATAAAAAGAAATGTTATGGAGTTGATTATGTTAAAATCTGGATGAAGGAATTTTTTTTATTTTAGGGTAAATCAATCTGCCCTCCACTGACTCAAATCATAGGGTAGCAGCAAACTTAGAAATGCTGCTTCACTACCTCCCAATTTCCCTGCTTCAAATTGTTCTTTATAAATTAGAATAGAATAAAATAGAATAGAATACTACTTTATTAATCCCCATGGGGAAATCAATCTTCTGCATTTAACCCATCCAAACAGCCCATACACAAACACACAGCCATAAGCTGGAGAGGCCTGAGGGCACGATGGCAGGAGCTTGCATCTGATCTTGACTCTGACAACCCTCCGGTTGCCAGCTGTCATTTTGCCAGATTTTTGTGCCATCTGGCCAGGGATTCGAACCGGCAACCTTCTGACTATTAGTCTGCTTCTCTATCCTCTGGGCTACCTACCGCCCAAGTTGCCGCCCAAATTATTTCTACCAGCCCACCCTAATATAGCAGGCTAAAACCGGCCCTGGAGCAACTTGTGACAGACCAAAAGAATTAAAACTGTTGTTGATTTGGCAATTTCTCTCCAAAACAGGCAAGTGCAATTTCTGTTATTAAATGTTTGTTATCTGGACTATTGCTATCGGAGAAACTAGTCTAGCCCTAAAAGCTAGATGTAATACCTCATTTCCTTCACTCAGAAGCAGGCTGTGCAGGGCTGAGCTTGATGAAGGCAAAGCCCATTGGTTCATTGTGTGTTTCCATTATGTACAGTACAGAGCTAACAGGGCTAACCTTATGTTTGTTGCTATGCTGTGCCGTTGTAGTGGCAGGATGCTGCTAATAAGCTGTCCATCTCTTATGCTAACGGTGGCTAAGTTGAGCCAACTGACTCACTGAGAAATGATGAATCGAGGACTTAGATTTGGTGTAGTTTATGTTGTCTTCTGTATTCTCCTCTGTAAATACATGTGCAAAGCAGAGTACTTACCTAGCGCAGCGCATAGGTGAGAGATAACTGTATTTAGCTGTATTGATGATGATCACTTGGTCTTTTGGCAAAAGCCTTGCTAACACACATCAATAACTGGTCAATGTGGTCTGTTTTGATGTGCCTTAGCAAAATTATTAGCCTTGATGATCGTAATCTATAGCACACAAACGCTAAAGTGAAACCCACGCTGATCCCCAGCCAATTACTGTGTTTCACTTTTAACGCTAGCTGTGCTGCACTTTGCACCATTTTTCTAGTAACGTTATTATACAGAGGCAAAGTCTGATGTAATTTCGAAGGCTGCAAAGTTAGCATTTCCCCCATCTGGTGTGTAGTCCATGCTGCTGAACCATGAGAGAAAGGACTTGAGACTTGACATAAATTGGAGTTGTTACAATGTTACAGGTGTCTTACAGGCATGTCAGAGACAAATTATATACAGGCCCAAAATCTCCAAACTTATCCTTTAAATGATCTCAGCTTCAATTGACTCAAGTAGCACGAAACATATGCCAAAATAAATGCTGAGTTGAACATTTCAAAACCTGCCCGAACATGAAGAAGGAGCTGTGATTTATCCACAACTGAATGATTACACTGCCATACAACAAATCATTTGAGACACCACCCTGTGAACATGAACGACTACCTTTGTTTTCCTAGATTTTTCAGACGAGATGTCAAACCATAACCACCCACTTAAAACGGAGCTCTATAAGAAGAGCGTCACCATCCCAGATGATGTGCCCAAGGTCCGGGGCTATGACTTCAACAATGGGGTGGACCACCGAGCCCTGCTACAGTCTTACGTCAACATGGGCTTCCAGGCCACTAATGTGGGTTTGGCTATCCAGCAGATCAACAGCATGGTGAGACGGGTGGTGAACAGGGAGAACAGGGGGGACAGAACATGTTCTGCAGATGCAGAACAGTGCATATACAGACAGTCAGAACGTTCTGTGAATGCTTATTAATGCGTAACACCTGACTGTTAGTAACTCATTCTTCATGAGTTACACATGAATTCTTCATAATAGTTTGGTTGGATAAATCCAGTAGATGCATGCATCTGTCTTTTCCATCCACTTCACATCCACAGATAGAGAAGCGTCTGGAGCCGGTGGAGGCAGTGAATGGAAGTGTTGAGGAAGACTCCTCAAACTGCCCCTGCCAAATAGGCTGCACCATCTTCCTCGGTTACACCTCTAACCTCATCAGCTGTGGAGTCAGGGAGAGCATCCGCTACCTAGCAGAGCACAGAATGGTACAACCTGCAATCCTCGGGGGTGGACAAAATAACAGGAATGATACATAGTATACACAGAAACACGTAACCTGGTGTGAGCAAGCACAAATCTGGACTCCTGAGCGATGAATAAAAAGTAACATGGTCTGATGGGTCGTCTTGGTCTGGTTTATAATTTAGGGCCATCAAGGGTCCATTGTTAGATGGGACGGGTGAAAAGGGAGGATATGGCAATTACAACAAGTTTCAGCATGATGAAATTCATCTATATGTAGCCACTCTGAATTGCTGTGACGAATTTGCATTAAATTTGACAAACATGCTGCAGATTAAGGTCTTAAAGGATATATTTTCCTACTGCAATAACATCAGATATTAGATACATTTGGCTCAGAGGAATGGAGTCTTAAATATAGTCTTACTCCACACAACAGTCTCTAATGCGATCTATCACAATCTATTTTCTCGCTCTGTGTAGGTGGATGTCTTAGTGACCACAGCTGGAGGCATAGAGGAGGATCTGATCAAGTGTCTGGCCCCCACCTACATGGGAGACTTTGCCCTGCCGGGCAAGGACCTGTTTCAAAAGGGCCTCAACAGGTCAGGAAACGTGTTGGCCTCCATATTAACACTGATCAGCACACTAATCCCTGCAGATTTGGTTGAAAATATAATCGAGAATGGTTTCAAATAATTGAACTAATTGAGGCATTCCAACAGCCTGTAAATTAAGAAAAACATATTTTAAATGTCTTCAAGGATGGTAGGTTATAATGATCTGTAATCATACTTTCATTGCTATTTCTCCTCTTTTTATGACTTAAAATAAAATGTTGACGCTAGTTGAATTTGCTAGCTTTCTAACAGCATCCTTGTGTGTCACCCTGGGTGCAGGATAGGGAACCTTCTGATGCCCAATGATAACTACTGTCTGTTTGAGGAATGGCTGCTGCCCATCTATAAGCAGATGCTGGTGGAGCAGAACACTCAGGTGGGTTGATGTGGACTCTGCCTCGAACATCTGTCTCCCAGTGTTGTAGTACTCGAATCCTGGACTCAGACTCAAGTCTGACTTGAGTCTGTCCAAATTTTGATGACTCATGACTCGACTCAGACTTGAATATTGATGACTCTTGATGCGCACCGACGACTTGAACTTGGGACATGGTCATCTTAGACATCGGCTACACATCTTTTCAGCGTTACATTCAATTTGTACCTGATCATCTCGTTGGTTAACAATATAGGCCTACGTATCGACATAGGCTATGAATATTTATCTTATAATATTTATCTTACAACACAACCACTGATAGGATGATGTAACATATCGGTGAGTGTGCATTGCCTGGGAGTGAGAACATCGCTAGTCAAGTCATAGATGAAGATGGCTGTGACCTCGTGAGCTTTGCTTACATGGATTTTACATTAATTGACTCGAAAAGTAGTGCCAAATGTAAAATATGTAAAAGGAAAATCAAGGAAAAGACTGTTCTAGCATGGATTACTTGAACTCAAACTACTCGGACTCAAGTACTGAGGACTCGAGACTCAACTCAGACATGATCTTGGTGACTTGACTATAACACTGCTGTCTATCTATAGCCCTAAAGTGTTCTCTAGTGCCACTAGTGTTAACACAAATCATAACAAAGAAAAGAACATATATTCAAAATAAAGCAAATACTCAAAACTACTACAAATTCCAAACACATGGCAGTAGAGATGTCCTGATCCTGGCTCTCGTGTTACAGCTTAGAAGATGTTTTTATTTTTCTTTGACCTCTCCTTCACTCAGGGCGTCCGTTGGACCCCATCTAAGATGATCCACCGGCTGGGCAAGGAGATCAACAACCCCGAGTCTGTCTACTACTGGGCCTACAAGGTGAGTTCTGGTGTACATTAGGCTTCTTACAGGGGAACAGTCGATGGGAAGAGCTGGCAGGATCACCTGAGAAAGAAATTGACTTCAATCGTACAAAAGATTAGGACAATTCAATCAATTCTTAAAAGCAGAGTGATTCTGTTGCTTCAGTGTGATAACCATAAATCATTTCCACTTCTTTGACTCACTCCTTACTGCTTCTTAACTTTTCTAATTCACCAACCAGTAGGTACCCGCAGCGTGTTTTTGCGTGCAGATCCGTCAGTGATCTGTTGTTGACCTTTGACCTGGTGTATGTTTCAGAATAACATCCCAGTGTTCAGCCCTGCCCTGACAGACGGCGCTCTGGGAGACGTCTTCTACGTCTTCTCAGCTAAGAACCCTGGCTTGGTGTCGGACATAGTGGAGGGTAAAGGAAACCTTCATGGCAGCAAACTAGCAGTTGTCTTTGTGTTACTAGTCGCTCATACGGCAAATGCGTTTCATTCCAGATATCACTAGGCTGAACGACATTACAGTGGCTTCCAACCGGACGGGGATGATCATCCTGGGCGGTGGCATAGTCAAACACCACATCGCCAATTCCAATTTCTTGGTAACTAGCTAGCATTTTTGAATTTGTTGTGCTCTCTCTCACCATTGATTTCACCATTGTTGCATTATCATTCATATGTAATAAGCACATCCTTTTATTGTCTCTCTCTCTCTCTCTCTCTCTCTCTCTCTCTCTCTCTCACACACACACTCAAAATCAGTCTGTCTCCCTTGTTTACTTTCCTGCTCTGACACACTATTTCTGTCTCCTTGCAGAGGAATGGAGCCGACTACTGTGTGTACGTGAACACAGGCCAGGAGTTTGATGGCTCTGACTCCGGGGCCAGACCCGATGAGGCCGTGTCCTGGGGCAAGATCAGAACAGATGCTAAACCTGTGAAGGTATCTATTATACCAGTATTTAAGGCTTTTTAGACAAGAAGCGACAGCCAGCTGGTAAGAGGCGAGCAGGGAGGAGCGGAGGAGCGGGCAGTCTGGCAGGCGGAGCGGCATGTGACCTTGATCGTCTTCATGCTTGTCTCACACACACGCCCATCTGCTCGGCCAGAGTTAAATTGTCTTGAAATGTTTGACACCGTGACGCAGAGTTTCACCACACAACTGATTGATCAGTGGATGCCATGTTGCCTGACTAGTAAAATGAGAGTTTGCTCTGTTGTCACTGAATTTGAAAAATGAAGGAAAAGTAAATTCTTGTGTTCTGTGAATTCCTCAAACTTCATGACTTTAAGAGCCTTTGCATGACAAAGTGTCAGTGCAAGAGTGAGTGTGTCAAGTACATATATTACAGTTTGATAGTCACTAGCTACGTAAACATATACAAATGTAGGCTAGCTAGCTGTCGTTATAGCAGCATCTTGCGGCTGTTTCTATGGTTACCACGCACAGAGTGCCAGGTGTCCAGGCAGTGTGAGTCCACATGCGGCTGTCATGTCTCGTCTAAAAAGCCCATTAGCCTTTACCACACCAAGCCTAATATCAAACTTTGTTCCATTAGTGCTTAAGACTTGGGATGTGCACAAGTCTGTTTTTGTATGGTTGAATAATCAGTGGGTAGTCTGGCCACATAGGTAAGACGAGGAAGAAAGCAGGTTGGCTGAGGTTGTAATGAACTGCTCCATTTCCTTTCTCCTTGCTAAAGCCTCATGGTGATGTCATCACAGTGTAAGACCGAGGCAGATCTGTGATCCAAGTATTCCTGGTCTTGTTGAGTGACTGTTTGCCCTTGAACCTGGTTCCCTAAGGTTGTAATACACTGCTTGTCATCCTTTCTCTTCAGGTGTTCGCAGACGCCTCTATAGTCTTCCCTCTGTTGATGGCTGAGACCTTTGCACGCCATGCTGATAAGCTGATTGCTGGCAAGAAAAAGGAATGAATGGATGCCTCCTCAAATCCTCGATTAGAAACAACAACCAACTTTGTTTCTCTCTTTGTCTCTGTTTTCTCTTTTTATCTCATTGAAGTTATGAGTTTGTCATTCTCAGTGCTTTTCTGTTAAAAATGCACCAAACAACTTGGTACTGGAAAGGGTAATTTTCCAAAGACAGTATGTGTAGAGTTTAACCAATTTCAGCTGTGTGTATTTTTGTTTGAGAACATGTGTGTGTATTCACTACGGGTAGAGCAGCTGAGTGTGCACCTGAATATTTGGGGTCATGATTTGTTACGTTTTTGGTAATGAAGAAGTGCCACAATTTGTGTGTTCAACATTATCATTTTCACTTTTCATTTGGATAGATTTCATAGGAAATCATATTGCTTCAGTTACAAACTTAGACATGTGGGCCAGTCGCATTAAGCTGATACTGAAAATTCTGTTACACAACAGGGTTTTGTGGATGTTACTGCAGCTATTCTGGTCCACAAACTCATGCAGATTTTAGTAACCTAGAATTATAATTGAATTATAATTATAACTATGTGTTAATGGAAAGTCACTATTGAGAGAGAGAGAGATTGTGTTTGTTTAAAACAGAGAGGTTACGGGGCAATATTACCCAGTTTTCATTGGTTTTAAATTGGTGGTGGTTGGGAATGTATTCAATATTCTCAATACTTATATGGTGAGATAATCTGGCTTGCACTATTCCCTCAGTTATTTTTTTACAAGTGTGGTTGTATGAGGGTTGAGCCTTCTGATTTTAAAAATTCAGGTACTGGAAAAGATACAGTATTAAATAAAACATGTCTAAAGGAAAATAACAATGGCCAAAGCAGTTTCTTTTACACAGAATAGAAATTATAAAACATATAATACGTATTTACTTTTAGGCGTTATTTTTCCTTTAACCAAGAAGCTGAAAATCCTTCTACATCTAAAAGATCCTTCCATTAGGCTACAAATCCTATAATTTGTAGTATATTGGCAAGATTTTGTAATTATTTCCCTCCCCTATTTTCCCTTCTTGCTCTTTCTCTTTCTTCTCCCTCTCTCTCTGTCTTTCTTCTCTGTTTATCTCATTCCATTGACTTTCCGTCGGATACATCCTCCAGGCTGTAAAAGTTCACTACCTGCCTGAACTTATTCCCCCACTAATGTAATGTCTGTGCAACAACAGGGCCTTGTAGTTCAGTGGTTATGTATGAAAAAATGCACAAGCGTCTCAACATGTTAACTGCCATTAACTGCCATTATGATAAACACACCATGTTTAAAACGGAGCACTCATGGAAATATTTACGTAGGCTAAATTCCTAAATGTATCAGTAAAATTAAAATACATGTTTAAATCTTGTGAACTGAATCGTAATAATAATGTAGCCTAATACCACTACAGTGAATAAATGCAACAGTATAACTCAATTTCTTATCACCCGAGATAAACTTGGCAGCAGTTTTTTCTTACATTGCCATTCAGGGTTTCTGTCTGTAAGTTGTCCACTGACTTAGCGCTGGCATGGCGTAGGCCTAAGCTTTCCACACCCAAACCAGATGCATGGGACAGCCCAAAGCCCTTTCATACCCCATACAGAAAAGAAATAGCCTATTAACATAGATTTCCACACATTGATATTTTGCCTCTATGCTCTAGAGCAGATCAACATGGCAGTGGTCCAACAGATCAAAGAATCCTCCCTTTTGAAAACAGGTGTGGTTTTCTGTCTCAGAGTGAGAGGAGAGACAGAGGAGAACCGGTTATGGCTGCCAGCAGCAGGGACAGACAGATGTCAGATTCGATGGATTTGAACATCTTTCTGGTAACAGGTAGCAGCCATGTTTTTCTTTTTTGCCGAAGGTTTTGATGTTGGTACCAATTTTAGCTAGCGAGGCTAGCTAAGCTGGCTTATCCTAGAATGATGAAGATGAAGACCTTATTACAAGTTTGTTGGATTTGATCAGGTTCCCTGGTTGCCATTTTTGTTTTGTCATTTTGATTTGTTTACTCAGCAGTAGGCTACTCAGTTATATTGCTCAATCATCAATATTTAATGTATTCTGAATATATTTATTAAATGTGTTAAATGTATGTAAATGAGAACTGAAGGCATAAATAGTCATTTGTAGACGTAACATAAGGATTTAATTTGTAAAACATGGGTTACAATCTTATAGATGGGTTTATAGATTTACAGAACTGACTTTGTGTTTTCAAATTACTTTTTCACGATTCAACCATTTCACAATCGGGTTTATTCGGCTGCACCCCTAATAGCAGCTGCCCTTTATTGCCTCTGCAGGGTCTCCTGCTTTAGTTCATATGCGTCCGTGTGCATGAACAGTTTACTCCACAACCACATTCACAAGGGCGATGAGTTAATTTCACAACACTTTGTGTATAGGCTGTGTATAGTTAGAAACCTTACATGAGATTGAGTTATTAATTTCATAGGCCCACAAAACGTGGTTTGACTGTGGAAGCGAGGAAGATGAGACATCTCTACATCCTCATGGTAACAGCAGCCTGAAGTGGCTTGAAGGACACAGTGCCAATGAAACCCTTTGATAAGGGAGCTTCACATCTCAACAGCAAAAAGAAATTCATACATGTTAAACAAATGGTCATCAAAGCTTAATGGTCAGTTTGGCTGCTCATTAAAGACGGGTGCTCCTGAGCAGGCAAAGAATTAAACACCTGTCTGATAAATATTTTGATATACAAAGCAAATGTTTGATTTCATGTTGAAAAAGTTATACATTTTTTAAGGTTTATGCTTCATACTATGAGCTTTTGGATAACAGTTGTAGTATTTTGTTAGTGTGTTGGCACTGGGCATCAGAAGTAGGCGCTGTAGGCTGCACTCCCAGAAGGAGTGGCTCCATGCTGAACTTCAAAAGGTTCCATCCTATGATACATAAGGCATCCCAAAGGGTTCATATGGAACCATTTTAAAAGGTTCCTTCTGAAGAGCCATATAGGATGGCATTTTAACTCCTAAATGGTTCCATATGACAGCATAAATTCATGCCTAAAAAAACTGAGTAGTGGGGCGTCCTGGTGTCTCAGTGGTCTAAGGCGCATACCATGTAACCACAACGTCCTGGGTTCGAATCCGGTTTGGGACCTTTGTTGCAGGTCACCCCCTATCTCTTTTCACTATCTAATAAAGGCTTAACAAAAAAAGCTGAGCAGTTTTACTTGTATTTTAGATTAACTTATGTTAGTTATGTTTTCATCTTAATTCAGATGTTGAATAGGCGGACACAGATTTACTGTTGTGTCAACACATTTAATTCAAAGAAAAGGTTCCTATTGAAAAAGTCTGCCAAAGGTAATATCATGAAAGGATGATACAGTACAAAAACAATCTCAGCATAATTATTAAGCCTATTATTATTATTATTATTATAAATTAGAACAATATTCAAAATAATTTAAATTTAATTATGAATTACATTACTTAGTAATGACATGAAGTCAATATCGAATAAATACAAACATCAATAAAATTGTTAGAAATAGTGTGGATAAATTCTTATAGTAGCAATAAACATAACAATTATAAAGCACTGACAAAAATATGGCTAAAGAAACAATGGATAAAGGCATATTTCCTCAACTGCAAACAACTGCAAAAGTTAGTTTTTTGTACTTTTGGTTTAGTAGTTTGAGGTATATGTACATAACTTGAATCATAGTATACAATGGTATGATACAATATATTATAATATATTATTATTGAAAATACAGAATATAACATCATAGTATAATACAATATAGTACAGTGTTGGTGGACACTGTACTATACTCTAATAGTGAGTGAGTACTGAGGCTATGCAAATGTAAGCAGGTAGTTTCAAGTTTTTTGCACCCGCAGCACTGGAATGGAGCTGTTCTTTCCATCGGACAATTTCATGACATGCTTCTCCATGAAATTGAGGGTGCGGAGGACCCCCTTAGGGTGTTCCAACTGAAATACAAAGTACAGGGCAAAGAGAGAGAGAGAGAGAGAGAGAGAGAGAGAGAGAGAGAGAGAGATGCACTTCCTCCTAAAATGTGAAAAATTCAAACCAGCCAGAGAAATGTTCTTTAACAAACTCAGCTCCCAAATTCCCAACTTCAAAGAGCTGGATGACAAATCCAGGCTAGGAATTGTCCTGGCAGATCTGACCGCACAATATGTGTTAACCTGCCACAACCTGAGGAACAGTGAGTGACCAACACATACACACATACACATGTGCACACGCATGCACGCACGCACACACACACACACACACACACACACACACACACACACACACACACACACACACGTTGACCAATGTGTTATGTTTTTGATTCTTGTTTTATTGAATGTATTTTTTATTGTTGAACTGTTATGACTATTGATAGTCATTATATGATAGAGTGCTAACCCAGCACACACACACTCACACACGCACACACACACACACACACACACACACACACACACACACACACACACACACACACACAGACGCAGACACACACACACACACACACTCTGTACCTTCATGCTTTGGCAACATTGTAAACTTTCATGCCAATAAAGCAAATTGAATTGAATTGAATTGAGAGAGAGAGAGAGAGAGAGAGAGAGAGAGAGAGAGAGAGAGAGAGAGAGAGAGAGAGAGAGAGAGAGAGAGAGAGAGAGATAGAGATTACGCACTGCTGCAGGTAGAAAGATGGTAGCCTGTGGCCTGTCTAAACCTACTGGTAATTTCCCTTGTGCAAATAAAAGCTGAAAAGCCTAGCATAAGCCTATTTAAGCTTATACAAACATCCGATTATCTGCACATGACAGGCAGATGATGACTGCTTTGATAGAAGTGCTCAGTGGTGCTGAACCATGGCACCTTGCGCAAGCATAAAAAGATTCAAAGCAGGCTACTGTCAAAGCACTTAGAAACTTTCAGTGCCATTTGTATTGTTTCCATGTGATATGATCTCTTATGCGCGGTGGGGTTTTCTGATAGTTGTTTTAATTGTGCCTCTTACTAAGGGGAGATGTGGATACAGTTAATGCCCGGGGGTATCACTGGTTTCCATGGGCATAGATAGACCTCCTATCACCATCTGACATGCTCAGAGACTTTGGTAGGTCCGTCACTTCATCACAGGGGGCGTCAACATCTCTGCTCAGATGGGCAGTACCCGAGCAGGAAGGACCCTGTGTCCATCTCAAGGGCCCATCTCTGTCTTGCAACAACAAAGGGGGATTCATCTTAGCCTCGCAACAGAGAGCCGAGGTTATGCACGATAACCATCAATGGCCTTCACACCCTCCACTCACCGATATAGCCTGTGCTGAGTTTGGGAACAACAGCTGCACTCCCTCTATCAGTAGAGGTATCTGTCTGGTGTCAGCTCTGCTGTGAAGGGCAGCTGGAAAACAAACCCAAACTGAAACCACTTGAAGTTGCCTTCAGACCTGCCACTCAAGCACCCAAAATTTGAGCGGGTCGGCACTCTACTGCGACTTACCTTATGGGAAGAACTCAAAGTGGCTACCAGAATTACCACTGGCATCTGAAAGCATGCAGCTACACTACCCACCCTTAGCCGAGGTTAGAGGTTTAGTGTCAGCTTGGCTCACAGTGAGACGCCTTGCACACCCTCGAGTTACTGGAACCCAGCCAAAGTTATCAGTCAACCAGCGAGTCAAACAAGGTTTTGAAGAAGACACCTTTAAAATAGAACAACAGTAAAATGCAATGACACTGCAATCCACAGGGGCATAAACCGCACCTGCACCCACAGGTGTCGGATTTCAAGCAAATGGTACTCACAAATTGACTTGATCACAGTCTGTGGAGGTTCAACATGAAAGACATAGAGGATGATGCAGAGGGGATTATTACGTGAGTCTCCGCCCTAAGGACATGGACATGACATACATGAATATATAGTTCTGGGAAGGAGAGGGCTAAGGAGGTCTGTATTTACAGTAAATGCAAAGACAGTCATACCCATTTCCAAAATAGAACAGGGAGGCAAAATCCTCTTTATCACTACTGATTCTGATAAACCTTCCCTAACCTGTACCACTACTTGTCTCTCAAATCAACTGGCTACTGCAACACAATTGGTCAGCTGCAAATTTACCAGCTGCCTGGCAAATTCAGGGATACCCCCTACATGTGTGGTGTTTACAGTAGGCTACATGACCGTCTGGATGAAGTCAGTTTTAGGAGGGACTAAAGAGCGGAGCAAATAAAACGGTGGTTGTGCATATAGTGAACAGTGAGTGAGTCGGGATGGCAGGGAGTAGTGGAGGAAAGGAGGAACAAATGGAGATTAATGTAAGTTGGAATAAGGTAAATCAAGGGAGAGGACAGACAAAAGGTAGGGTTAGGGCTATGTAAAAATAATGTTAATGTTGGCTATGGAAGCCCTTGGGGCACTGGCACACCACAGCACAATACAAGAGACACCCTCTTAACCAACCTGTTGAGCCGGTTGCTACACTTTTGTAGTATTGATGATGATGATGATGATGATGATGATGGAGGTAATGAAAGAGTGGTTTGGAGGAAAATAACGAGAGAAATGGTGATGAAGTTTAAGGAGGGTGGCAATATTGCTATTTTGAATCCAGTAGCTCTGTCAAGTGGGTTGAAGAGGGCAATGGGAGATATTGAAATTGCGAAGGTGGAGGTTTGTTGGTGAAATATAAGGATGAAGCCCAGAGATCTAAAGCTTTGAATGTGCAATATGTATGTAAGAAGGAGGTGGTAAGCTGTAAAGCAGAGAGTTCAGGTGGAAGTTTTGTCAGAGGAGTGATTTCAGGAAAGTACCTGCTGGGGACAGTCTAGAAGAGTGAATGGCTAACATAAGAGGAGGGCCGGTCAAAGGAGCTGAGAGGACGACAGTAGAGATGATCTGAAACTTTGAACTCTATGGGGGACAACTGGAAGTGACATCCTTTAGGAGTGTGGTTTGACTCGAGACTTACTTGGGCTGAACATATTGTAACCAAATGTAAGAAAGCATTGAATGTAATGAGATGCTTGGCAGGAAGTGAATGGGGAGCAGATGGATCTGCATTGAAAACAATCTATATTGGTTTAATCAGATCTGTACTTGATTATGGCAGTGAGGCATACAGATCTACATCAAGCAGTTTGCTTAAAGGAAAAGCCCAGGCCTTGATGATTTGTTGTGGAGCCTACAAAACCACTCCAATAGCAAACAGAGGTAGGAGAAATGCCTTTAGAGATGAGAACAAAACAGCTTGCTGTTACACACTGGGTCACAGTGATAGTCACCCAGCCAAAAAGTATTAGATCCATGCTGAGAGAAAAGCAGGAAGATGGCTAATCTCATTGGCTCACAGTATTGTCCTTCTGTTGTATTGCCTGCTATGACCACGTTTTTTTTTTTTTTTTTAACCATATGCTGAAGTTGATCTAGGCTTACAGGACAAAGTGAGGAGGAATAGAGATGTCGAGCCAAACTACTGAATTATGGATTGCTACTGTATTATGGATTTATACAGATTTACAAGTTTATACAAGATTATACAAGTTTCATGTACAGATCAAGTAAAGATGATCAGATCAGTCGTCAGTGTACACAGGGGAGAGGACCAGCTATGTGAACGCCTGAATGGAAAGGGAATCCAGATAAGTATTAAAGAGATAGCCTACTAAGAAAACCATCAGGAGATGAGTGCCTCAGATGTGTTACAATTTTTCATCTCTACAGTGTTAGAAAACAAATTTAGTCTTCATTTAATCTTTATGTATTTACTTCATGTGCCTATGTATTCATTTGTTTAACTGACATGGTTAGATAGTAGTTTCCCGATTCATACTCCTGTTCAACTGGTGGCAGTAGGCCTAATGCAAGCTGTTTGCCAACCGGCATTAAAAATTTGAAGAAGAAGAAGACGAAGACAAAGCCAAAAAAGAAGTAGAAGTTAGTTTGATGACGACATCTTAAGTACATAGACTTTAAAACTTAAAAAATACCACATATACCAGTAATTTCATTTTTTTTCTTATTTTTATTAATTTATTTTTACAACAAACACGACTTCTAAGTAGAATTTAAGGACACTATTATTTTATATTGTAACAGTTGGTGGCAGTAATACTCCAGCACGGTAACAAGTCGCCAAAAAAACCAAAAAGAAGAAGAATGACGACATCTCTCTGCGCCGGAAAGGGTGTTTTGAATATTTTTTTTGTAGTTCGCCAGTTGTCGACGAAACGTCAGTTGATATTCCTTCATTACACCGTGTTTCTACCTTCATTGAAACTGTGTCATTGTTTTTATCAGGGGAACTGGTCAATATTTAACTACAGTGACTGGAGGGACGCCCTTTTAATCAACAGCTAGCGTTGTCAAACCTAGACTGGGCTTGGTTATGAGATAGCAATCTAACTAACTGGCTAGTTGCTATAAGTCTATATTCGTGGTTATTTACCTTTCTACATAACAGACGAAGATTGCTATTCAATGCATTGTCAGACAAAACCTACATGAATAGAACGGTATTTGTGGTGAGTAAAGTTAAGCTAAGTTTAGTTCATCTAAGTTTATCTAAGCAATGTATCTCAGAATTGTAGGCAAGATAGCTAACGTTGGTTTGTCGGTTAGCCATAGACTTTTTCAACTGTCATTCTAAGATTGTTTTAGCATCTATGCATTAAAAGACATGTAGCCAGCAATAGAAAATAGGGTTGAATTAATGTTGGCTTACAGTCCATAAGTTAGTGGTCTGGTGCTGAGAGGAGAAAGGTGATGTCAGAGGTGCGGGTTAACGTGACAGAACAGGAGGCAGGGACAGAGAGAGGAAGGACAGACGGTGACCAGGACGGACCACCTGTTGACCCTGTGAATCCCCAAACCAATGAAACTCCCAGCCCTGAAGTGCAAGGGTAAGGCTTTCTGTCGCTCCACCTTGTCATCCTCATTTAATTGACTGTTCATAAGCCACAAAGTGTCTCTGTCATTATTCGGTGAGTCTCATTTGTCCCCACCTTCATATTTCTTCCAGTCTTCTGCCAGGCGGTCGCCCCTCCTCAGTCGAAGGCAGCCCCTCTCCTTCTGCTGAGGCCAGTGGCTTGTTGTCGTTGCCATGGGAGATGGTGACCCACATTGCCTCGCACCTCCCTGCTCAGTGTGTCATCACTGTGCTGCCAAAGGTTAGTTTAAAAAAGATTTTTCATTCTTTTCAGTTTTTTGGCCCATCACTTCAGATTTCTAGTCCTGCTTTTCCTGCCTATTTGTGTTGTCTCAATCATAAATCACTGAATACTGTATGATAACTTTCCCAGTGTGACTGTATAGTAACCCTAACCCGTCTTATAGTTTTTCTTCATAGACCTCAACTATTAAGTTTGTCAGTGGGCTTTTACTCAAGGTAGTTTGGCTTGACAGCTAAAACAGAGCAAAGAGCCATGGATTGCCAAAATCCATTGCCAAGCAAGTTAAGCAAGGCTGTATCTTATTAGTCTTGTCTTGTAGATCCAGGAAATTCTGTAGAATCACACCACCTCTCTCTCTTGTCAGGTGTGCCATGCCTTGGGTAACGTGGGCAAGGACAGCACAGCATGGCAGCTCCGGGCACGCAGGCTAACAGGCTCCCGGGCTGGCTTCCCGGTGGGGCCGAGGGAGGACTTCGACTGGCCCAATGCTTGCCTGGAGATGGAGCAGCTGATAACCTGCTGGGCCGGCCAAGCGGACCTTGTGGCCAGGCAGGCGCAGGAGGATGAGAGGGAAAGCCGGAGAGAGGGACAGCAGCAAAGGGCAGGGGAGGACGGGGAACCAGTTGCCGAGGGGCAAGAAGATGGTAGAGAGGATGTTGTAGAGGGGGTGGGGGTGGCAGCGCAGGAGGTAGCCTTTGGTGTTGGTGAAGTGATGGAGGTGGCGTTGGAAGGCGAGGACGGTGATATGCAGCCGAACATAGGTGGGGACCCACTGGCAAGATTGAGGGAGGAGTTGGAAGAGAGGTTGGAGGAGGCTGAAGCAGCACTGATGGAAGGAGGGAGGGGCCAGAGAGTGTTCGAAGCTGTGGAGGGGAGAGAAGGAGCGGATGGTCGAGTCGACCACCAAGAGGACTTGGCAGACCCCCGGCATCTGGGTGATGGAGGAGAGGTGGAGGTGGTGCAAAGTCGACCCCCGAGAAGTCCAAGCCCACCGCCAGCCCTAGAGTGCGTCTCCCTAACCTCGGGCCACATCGCCCAGGTCAACTCGGTCCTCCTGTTGGGGGATGACGGGAGAGTTTGTGCCACAGGCTCCAGGGACTGGAATGTTAAACTGTGGGACCTGCAGGTGGGCTCCAATGGCACGCTGCTGCATACTTTGGGCGGGCAGGGCCACTTCAGCACCCACCGGGGCTGGGTGTGGTGCTTGGCGTCCCGGGGCCCTCTGCTGGCCTCAGGGGGCTTCGACAGCACGGTGAGGCTGTGGGACCTAGAGGCAGGCGGGGCAGAGAGGGGCCTGATCAGGGCCAGGGCCGCCGTCCTCTGCCTGTCCTGTCAGACAGACGTGTTGCTGGCCGGTACATTTGACAAGAGGGTCAGCATGTATGACACCAGAGGTAAGAGGGTTTGCTTTTGCCTCTGCCTTTGACATGTCTTTTATATTTAATACGTGTTTCATCGAAAAAGTGTACAAAATGTGCTACATAAAGGTCATTTGATTAATTGATGAATGATACAGAGGTGTTTCTCATCAGTTCTTGCAAACTTCCAGGTTTATAGTGTGTTTTTGTCAGGTCTTAGCAATTAGCTGGGAAAGAAATTAAGACACATCAGATCAGGTTTCTGAGGTTTAATCTGTTCCACAGTGCCTGAGCCCCTGGTGAAGAGCCTTCGTCTCCATAGCAACGCTGTAATGTGCCTGGCTGCAGATGACAAGTACATCATCTCTGGGAGTAAAGACTGTACTGTGGCCATCTATGACCGCAGGGCAGGAAAACCCCTGAAGAAACTCCGGGTAGACACACACGCACACACACTGACACACATGCAGTATCTTATTATGTACTTGTTTGTGTGCGTGCGTGCTCATCACACCTGTACACCTAAATCGACTTACCCCCGCATCCCTCTATTTCCAGCTGAGCTCTTACCTGCTGTCCATGAGCTACAGCGGCAGTGAGGTATGGGCAGGAGACAACAGGGGCATGCTCCATACCTTCTCCATGCAGGCGGGTGTCTTGCAGTCCCTGTCCCAGTTTGATGTGGGACACACCTCTCTGGTCACTGGCATCCACAGGTCGCCCGGCAGCCTCTACACCTGTTCATCTGATCGTACTGTTAAGGTGGGGCGCGGGGCAAACTCCTTATTTCACCAAACGACCTGTGATTATTTATCTAGCTCTGCTTTTGGATGTTCTGCAGTTGTAATTTCACTCTGTGTTCATTTATTCACAGCCTTCTTTGATGTTGTTCCTTGTCATTGGTCTGTCTTGCAGGTACATATCCCTTGCGCGCCTCCAAGGACACTATGCACACTACATCATGAAGCTGGAGTTAATGGGGTTAGTGTTGTGCCTTGTACCACAGCGTATGGACAATTAGAAGTTCAAATTGTTTACCATTTGAGGGTTATCTCAGTTATTTAAAAAATATTTTACTTAATATTTAATAATATATTTTTTATAGCAGGAAGAAATTCATGTCTTGAGGCAACAGGGAAGGGGATAAAAGAATTTAGACAAGCATAAACAAGGACAATAATGGGACAGAAATCTTAAGAAAGTGAACATAAGCACAATTAGGACAAAAGGGGAAATCAACACAATATCAATTATCGTATGGATGTGAAGCAATTGTCTGTGCAAATGCCCATGATAGAGTCCTGAGTGTTATAGGAATCTTTTATTTTGTATTTATTTTTTTCAAAATTTTAAAGATATTTGTAGTTCATTCAACAGGAATGCTCTGCATTCGAATTGTTTTTTCTCCCTGTCTCTCTCACTCACTTTGTCTGTCTTTATTTGTCAGTTGAGTGTGGCGGGTGGAGTACTGGCAGTAGCCTCGGGGGACATGTGTGTGGAGGTGTGGAGGCCCCGGAAATGAATGACCCAAGACCAGCAAACATCCCTCAATTAAGTGGGAAGACTTTACCGCGACAGATGGGGACAAGATCTGATACCTGTCCACATGTGCTGATATGGGACTGACTCAATCTTTTGCCAGTATGGACTATGGAATATTGAAATTATAGACTTTCTTTTCCATAGCAGAAGGAAAGCAGAAGTGGACTGGCCATCTGAGTACCAGAGTTTTCCAGTTGACCTGTGGCCCCGCGGGCTGATACTAAAAGATTTTTAAAGAAAATCTCTGCCTCTCTGACTTGCCTGGTAGCCTGGCTGGCCAGCTAAATAGAGAAAGGGGGTGTTGTGTATTAACCTAACAAATGAAAATGGAAAGGAAACACACCAAAAAATACAAAGGTGGGACTGAAAAATTAAGAGAAAAAAAATGAAGTCCCTTGAGGCAGTTATGGCCTAATTCCACATATTAATTCATTTATTTGGTTGCACTAACAAACACAAATGGAAAAAGTGTCAGTTGTGCTCACATCACCGTGCAGCAGCATAATGTTGTCACCCCATCAGTAAAATGCCTAATGCATTTTAAAGATTCTATTGAAAATAGGCTAAATCTGTGGTGATACTTTGTTCTACAGTTGTCCATATTGTGAGGTTTGGGTGTCTGCAGGTCGCTCATGGTGGGCAGTCTGGATCAAAAGTACAGAACCTTTTATTTAATCCCAGTCTGGCCCCTGTTAAGAGCATTTACGTCACAACCTGCAAACAAACCACACTTCTTCACACTGTGAAGTAAAGAAATGTGTTTTTGTTGATGCTTGTCCCATGTATTTTATTTTTGTTTGCCGTTTTGAGCCAGCCGTCAAAGCTTTCAAAGGCGATATGTTTGAAGAAGTTTGTCTCTCCTTTTTTTTTTTTTTTTTATACATTCAGACAGGGTAGAAACTACATAAAGTGGAAAGAGACTGTGATGGAAATACCAAATTTGTCTCTATTGGGACTCCAATCAGTAGCATTTGTAACAGCATGTACTCAAAGCTTTACATGTTCGCCAGTTGACTGAATCCTTTTACACTAAGTGACATTGTACCAAAAGCATTCCAGACAGTCGGTCTGCAGATAATAGATCACCATTCTTAAAAGTTACTCATGCTGTGACAGTGGAAATGCAGAGAGAAAGACACTAGGATAGGCAAGCCCTTTGTGACACAGTGATTGTATGTGTAAACCTATTTATTTGAACAGTCAACACTGCTAATGAATATGATGCTGTTTGTTGGTATGCCTGCTCCCACACTGTTCCACTGCCTCAACAAATTATCAATGTGCCTCCTTTGTGTGTGTGTTGGTTCTAACAATTTATAATGATTGAATTGTAATGATTTGGGTAAATGTCAGTAGAAATCATTTGCGCAATACTTTACAGATGCATACATCAAAATGCATAAAAAGAAAAACATTTCCCGCGCGGTTGTCATTGATTGGCCAGAAAATCTAGTGTCTGAATTATTCCCTGGATTTGTTCTCAGCCTTGGAGGGCGTCATGGTAAAACAAGTTTGCACTGAATGCTTGGAATGATTGGACAAAGCGGCTCTTTAGTGTCAGCTCTGGAGCTCAGGCTAAAAAGTCACCTAAATCACTGGTTTAAAGTTACCCAATCATTCCAGAGGCAGGAAACGTTAAGACCAAACTGCCTTAAGGGCGAAACATGGAATTAATGAACAAAAATATTATATACATACTAAATAGTTAAGCCCATTATGTAAAGGGACACTTAATTTAATAATTACAAACTTGTTGATACTGCCAAAGAATCATTTAAATCCATTTGAAGTTTTCAGATGAATGATGTTTCCAGATCTAATCTAATCTACAGTGTTATGTACGTTCACAGACAGTTGATACTGTGCACCTTTGGGTGACTTGTAACAGACATAACCTTTCAACATATGAGCACCTTTGAAATCCCACCTTGTACCTTGAACTCCTTTCTCCGCCTGACTTCAGCAGACCATCTTAAATTAGATATGACAGGAAATGTCTGACGTCGCCAGCATCAGCCGCACTATGGTGAGGCAAAGGGGGTTTGAGAGAAAACATGTTGAAAACACAGTTGTAGTTCCCGCGGTTGGTGTCACCTCCAGTCAGAAGAGTGAAAGCTGGCAGCGTGACTACCAGGCTGGCTGGGTCCGGGTGCGGGTCACCTTACTGAGGGTGACGCTCTGTCCTCTCCAGACTCTCAGAGCAGCACACAGGTCTTCTTGTCTTTGAATGGATTGGAGGAGGCAGCGATGCCGGTGAGCAGGGGGTCGCTGCGCCTGTGCTCCTGACAGTACTGCACCAACTCTGCTGCTGTCAGGGAGATCTGCTGGGACAGAGCAGTTATTCAAGACACCAGTTAAAAAGGTACAATCTGGATGTAGGACGCCCTTAAATAAGAGTGAAATGACCTCAAGGAAATGGAACAAGTTGTTAAGAAATACTACAAAAACTTCAAATAATTGACCTCAGTGATGATCCAGGCAGTACAGGTATACAGTATATGGTTATGTGCAGCTGGCTCACATTACAGATTCCTATATAGGCTACAGTAACTTATATGTACATACCTTGATTCTCTCCATGCCAGCCTCCACCCGAAGCTGATCCACCACTCTCTGTGCCTGAACAACACTGTTGCTGCTGCACACCTTTCCTGACATTGTCTTTCAGTAGAAAGACACAGCAAAAAGGTCCTACTATGCAAAATGAAATGATACCAAAAATGAGCAGAGTGTATAGGAATTAGAACATGAAAAAGGATTTGCTCTGACTAGTCCATCTTCCCCAGTCCACACAGTTAGCTCAGGTCATCCAGGAGTCTGCGGTCAGAGAAGCGTCTGACTTTCCTTTTTGACCTGTACCCCCCTTTGTGATTCCCTGTCGAGGATACTTCAAAGGCCCCGTGATAAAAAAAAAGGTAGAAAGGTCACACAACACAGTCCTGGAAATGTCACAGCACCATCACACATCACTTCACAGCCATCATTGATGAGTAGATTATTGGGTGAGGTAGTATGGCGTGCTGTCTCACTCTGACCTACAGTGTGTGTGTTTTTACAACTTGTATGTCTAAATGGACCAAAAAACAAGCAAAACTCGCTGTGAGAGTGTTAATGATAGGAAACTATTTGAACACGCAAGTGAGGACAGACATACTGTTCGTGCCATTTCCTGGCTATTGAAAGTTTTAAATGATGTCTTAAAATTCATCTTTTTACCTCATTGAATAATGTGGATTGTTGTTATGTTTTAGGCTACTGCTATTTATTGGTGTAGCTACAACAGCATTTATAGCCTGTGTGATATGTATTTGCGTGTATGTATGTATATAGCTACATATGTATGTGAATATGTATATATGTGTATGTGAATATGTATATATGTTTTATTCTTTTATTCACTTTCTTTTTTCTTTTTGTGAAGCACTTTGTAACTATGGTTTTGAAAGTTGCTAAATAAAAATGTACTTACTATAATCATTTATAGTATTAAAAACTGCTTAACTTGAATGTGGAATTATTTTGTTAAAATGACTAATATTGTACAGCTTTGTTTTTCATTATTATTATCAATAAAAATTGTATAGGCTACCTAGTATTCTCCCTTTATGTTTCGCTGGTGTTGCTTGGAGATGTGGGCACAAGAAATGTAAAGTGACCATGACCAGTAATCTCCAAGGAGGTTTTATATTAATCTCTAGTTGATTTCCGTAACTACCTATAAAACACCTGTCAACAGACCAACATATCTTTACATTTACAGTCTATGGTCTTTACATTTGTTGTTTGGATAGTCTTGGACTGACAATAGCCATCTAAGACAAAAATTGTGCACTTGATCTCTAGTGGCCGTTAGGAGGCATGACAATCTCTCTGTTGACAGAGCCAGCACTTGCGCAGAATTCCAGCTATGTTTGTTCCTTCGCGCTTTCCGTAGGACTCTCCTTGTAGCGGGAGGTCCATGCGTTGTTTATGTAACTGGGATGCAAATCGTCAACAGCAGGCTTTCTGGTGTTTGTTGACAGCCACTGACTCGTAAACATCTAACAGCTCTTAAAGAATAGGTATGTTTTCATTTGTATCTTTGTATGTGTTTAACGCGTACGAGTCGACAAGACCAAGCCAGCTAACTTAACATCACAACTAGCTAGCTTGTCTTTTGGCTAATTGCCAGACCACATGGGCTCTCTGTTTGATTGATTTAATCGTGAACCAATCAAATATAACATGTGGTCCGTTATTATACTTCCCTGACCAATGACAAAAAACCTCTTCAGCTGGTATAGGGAAAATAGGCGGAGCTTTCCACATCGACAACCGGGCCTAATATTTTTGGTGTATTTTGAGTTGTTTTAGGGGCATTTCATGAAGCTGTAAATCTACTGTTTTGGTAGTTGTTTATCGGAATCCTTCCGCTGGCTAGCTAGCCAGGTTTCAGCCACACCACGCCTGTCTCTCGCCTGTCCGGGAGAACACATCCAGGACAGGTATCAAAAGCCACAAAGCCACAAAAATGGCACCCCAAGGTATCCGATCAAAAATCGTACTTCACTACATAATGCCAGAAGACACGGAGGGGAACTTCAAAGCTACGTGTAAGCACTGCAACAAAGAAATAGCTTGTTCAAAGAAGGCTCTCTCCAACTTGCACATGCATATTAAGGTGAGTCCCTAGTCTGGTCTGACAAGACAAACAGGCAGGAAACTGTTCAGGGTTATGTGTGAAATTGTTTCTCAACAGGATAATCATTATTTTACCCATGTCTGTCAAACCTAAGTGTTACAGCTGTGTTACAGAACATTATTATTGATGCCAAAGTTAGTTGAAAGACAGTGATTAGAAGACAGCTGTTTTCATGTTTGATGTTTTTGTGGTTTGACAGTTATACGGTTTTTCTTTTATTCCACTGCAGAGACTCCACCCCACTCTGTCCATTGAGCCCTCCACCACCCGAGTAAAGAAAACCAGCTCCACCAACACCAGCCCTGTGAATACCTCCTCTCTCTTGGCCAGTGCCATTGCTCAGAGCTCCTTACCCAGAGGCCTTCTGGAGAGCGCGTCCTTCAGGATGTTTTGTGAAAATTTTATACAACAGTCCAATCGTAAGATCATGTCATGGGTCAGCGCTACAGAGTTCAGTTGACTCATAAGTAGCCAGCTGCAGGCTTCTTGCTCTACAACCAGGAAGCTTCACTAACAAATGCTCAGTCATGGATCAGTTAGTCCATGCATGTCAATCACAACAAGGCTGTGATCTATCAATATAGAATGAAGAGATCACATCCATCTGCCCCTCATGATTAAAATGCTGTCACTGTTACTTGATCAGGACTATCTATCTCCTTGATGACAAACCACCCCACTAACCTTAGTCTCTTTGTTTTGGCAGAAGAGATGGCAGACCGCGCCCCCTCAGTGGCCATGGAGGCCGTCCTTAAGCCAAGCTGCGACCTGCCGGCGGACATGCCCAAGATCCGAGGCTACGACTTCAACCAGGGGGTGGACCACCGGGCGTTGCTCCAGTCCTACCTCACCACGGGCTTCCAGGCCAGCAGCGTGGGCATGGCCATCCAGGAGATCAACAACATGGTGAGAGGAACTGGCGTGGGGCGGGGGGGCTTGAAGGTGGTGGATGATTGCCTGTATTTTATGTGCTGCTGCGAGACGACGCAAGACTGCAGAGCCGTTGTATGTTCACTGTGTTGGTAAGAGAAACAGTTCGCTATTTGGTTTGTTGTGCCCATAGACTGTAGAAAAGATGGACGTAGTGAGGGTGACGTCTCCCATTGGCTTCTGAAGGGCCATTTTGACACCTGGAGATTAGGTCGCCGCCGTGTTGACATGGGGAGGGAGTTTGGGTTGTCTGCAGAGCCGCAGCGCTGCCTGCTATTGGCCCATAATCAGCGACATGTCGATCACTGGACAGGCGACCTGTCAATCACTAGGCAACTACCCCGTTTTATATCCATTATGACACACAGAAGCAGTGAAATAAACTACTAAGGCCATAACCTCTTGTTAAAAAAATGTATTGACATTATAATTTCAGCGAGAAGTTGGGTTGTGGTCCCACTGACTTGCATGGAGTTGGGCAGGGTTTGGAGTGTTTTTGGAGCCGGCTCGCCGGCCTCTAGCAAACATTAGAGGAACTGCTGCTGTCGCCACTTCCTTACTGGCTCCAAAATTCACCTGTGGTTTTGGTCGTTTTGTTCTGTCCATAAGTCAGTACCCAGTGACTCTACGTTTGAGGTATACTGGCCCTTTAAAGATAACGCTGCAATGATTTTAATTCAGTCAACAACGGCTTGCTGTTGATTTCTAATGCCTGATGTGTCATTTTTATTTTTTATTTTTTAGTGGCTCATCTAATTGTTCTAACTGCTTTAGTGCCCTTTTCTCTGTGCGTGGTTAAATTATCCGTAGGCTAAGTGGAGGGTGTGGCCCTGTTGACATGTTTAGCAACACGCATTTCTTGTTGGCTATGAGTCATTCGGTACTGAAGTATTTAAAAAAAAAAATAGCCTGCTTTGAAATTCACGTCATGTCAAATTCTATTCCAACAAGGAGGAAAGAGAGAAAGAGGCCATCTGTGGCTTGTACTTCCTGTTTCAGTCTCAAACACCCGCACACAGACCAGCTCCCTCGCTTTTTCCCATAAAGCACAATTAACTTTATTAGTTTTATGAAAAATAATATGCACGTTCGAGATAAGTGAGAAACTGCAGTTACCTGCATTATTGTCATGTCTCAGCAGCCACTGAAGCAGCTTCTCAGTTGCTTGTCTCCTCTTTGTTTCGCACAACACATACACACACCGCTCTACACATCAAACACACATCGCATCAAATAAGCTAACTATCAAAACAGCAGATAAATCTCATATCGGATTTTATGAGGCTAATATTAACCATCAGTAATGTTAACAAATACCAGTGTGAGCATAGCCCAGATATTCTGTCTTTTAATGTTGTTATATAACTTTTACCTTTTACTGTATCTCTAAGAATTCCCTCCAAAAACTGTGATGGGGTTATTGCAAGTAAGAGTGGAGTTGAGTATCGATTTAGAGATCATTCAGAGTCTGCAGTCTAACTCCCTGCAGCACACTTTCACCCATGTGACCATAAAGTGGTGAACAGAGCGACCGACATTGCAGTCCATAGAGCCCCTGCTGTTGCGGGGCTAAAAATGTGACCTGTATTTTGACCAAAAATAAGCCTGTAGTTTAATGCAAATTAGATGAGGTAGCAGTAGGCCTTGACTTATAATTGTGTTTACAATCTTCAGTAGAATAGCCTATTAGCCTCTCTTCTGATAAAATGCTCTCTGCTGATAGATGCATGCTCAAGGAAATATAAAACGCTGCATGGTACTGTAGTCTACAAAATAATTTGCACACATTTGTTGAGCTGCCACTATAACTACAGCGTGTTTCTAAATTCACCTTAGGCCTATTGAGACTAATTCAGACTATTGGCAGTGCATTTTGACAGTAGTATCATGTGACTTATGTTTTAGAGAAACATTTAGTGCGCTAGGTGATGACCTTCACTTGGGGGTTACATGGCTGAACATACACTGACTGGACAGTTTACATAAGCAGACAGTCAGTCTGGTCTGTGACTGGTTGCTGTTTTGTACCACTTCACTGCCAGTTTTTCATGCATAACACTTTCATTCTTCATGAATAACAGTTTTGTTCATGTGTGATAGATGCAGGCTTTCATCATCATCGGTCTAGATTTACAAGGTTGACTCTTTGCCGTCCGCTCCACACCCTCAGATAGAGAAGCGTCTTGAGCCAGTGGAGGCAGCGGAAGCAAACGACTGGAAAGAGCCCTCCTGCAGCTCGGGCTGCACCATCTTCCTGGGTTACACCTCCAACCTCATCAGCTCTGGAGTCAGGGAGAGCATCCGCTACCTAGCAGAGCACAGAATGGTACAACCCTATACCATGTCATACGTTTAAGTGTGTTCATAGATATTTCTCTGCTGCAGTAAGAACAGATGTTGTGATCGGCATCTTACACGTGGTATCTAAAACAATCAACATGGATACCACCATACATAAGCATTACCCAATCTTCAGTGACATTGCATTGGTTTATCACAGTCTCTTCTCTCGCTCTGTGTAGGTGGATGTGATAGTGACCACAGCTGGAGGCATAGAGGAGGATCTGATCAAGTGTCTGGCCCCCACCTTCCTGGGAGACTTTGCCCTGCCTGGCAAGGACCTTCGTCAGAGGGGCATCAACAGGTTGGGTGCTACTGACACCCCTCTCACACACACATCATAGGAATATTATTGGATGTTGATCAGGGTCCAGTGTTTCCCCTATATTCATTTAGTATGTCATCATGAATTTTCACTGCCGCTGCAATCCCGGTGCGCAATATTGGCTAATTTCTCATCAATCATATAGTGGCAGTCATTGCTATTCATTATTATTGCAGAGTTTTTCTACCCCGCCTGCCCTCTAGTGGGCTATAAGGCGCACTGCCTAAAGCCCACACATGAGTCACAGAATACGTTGTGGGAGTCAGGAGTTTATTTTAAGATTACAAGTTTTATGACAAGTTCATTACTTTACTCAATCCTTCATAAAGTAATTCTTAAAACAACAAGAGAAGACGGAGATAAGGGGAACTATGGTAGCCGATGTGCATTTGGCAGTTTTTTGTGGGTGCAGACAAAATGTCAGTGTTTTCAAGAAATCATTACAGCTCCCAATGCATACACATGATAATGTTTTAGGCCAATAGCCTGCCATTGTCTTGTATGCAAACCACGATTATAGCTGTAGGATAAATGAAAAATGCAAACTAAACCACCGTATAAAGCTTGCAGTTTACATTCATGTGTTGAACCGCAACAAAGAGCAGGATTACATCAAGACATTCATTTCAGTTTATTTTTGTGCTGTGCCAGTGGAGTATATGCCCATAACCGGGAGTCCGATGTGGACTGGGCTAATTACTGGGGTCAAAATTCATAAGGCTTTTAAGGTAAAAGACGCCGAATTGGCAGTCTGTGAAATCGGGACTGAAATGACTGACTTGCTCTGTTAAAGACTGCGTTACTCCTCCCTCCCCAATGAAACTAATCCGGTCCAGATGGGGCTTAATACTAAAATGTTCATTGTAGCAATCGTTCTTGTAGCTTATCAAACACACATCCACATGCGGCTCTGCTAATGTGCATGACTGTAAGTTGTAACAGTGTAACTACCTGACGCTCAGCGATAGCACTTGAGTGTCGTGGCTGCAAAATTATGATCATCTCAGAGCACTGATCCAAATTGTATAATGTTTGTTAAAAAGAAATGTTCAGAAGGCATCATCATTTTTTAATAATTTGCTTTTAACATAAACAATGGGTTCTATCAATATGTAATTATAGTTTACATTGTAGCCTACATCAGGACATGATGTTGACAGATGACATGACGTTCCAGATTGCGGAGAGGATTTTATTTACTCAGTCATCAAACAAAAGGTTCACACAGCTATAACAACCTAAGAAGCATTGTAAACACCTTGGTTGGGTAGTGTGTCTTTTATGTCACTCTTGTCTGACTGGAGAAAATGAGCCAAGGAGGCCCCATGACGCAGTCAAGCACTTAAGTTTCACTTGGAGCAGAATTTGAACCCTGATGTTGACCTGAGTAAATGGTTACCTGCGTAACTAGTCGGGTGAAAGGAGTGTGACTGGCACTGGCACTACAGTACCAGTCTTAGAAATGCTAGGTTGCTAGATTGGATAATGCTATTCTATACTCGACCTGCATATTTACTTCTGGTTCGTCACCCACATCCCCTTCGTCTCTCCCTCACTCCTTCCTCTCCATCTTCTCTCTCTCTGGTTGCAGGATAGGGAACCTGTTGGTGCCCAATGCCAACTACTGTAAGTTTGAGGACTGGCTGATGCCCATCCTGGATCAGATGGTGCTGGAGCAGAACACTGAGGTGGGTTTGTCTGTGTGATTAGGATATCTCTCACTCTCACCCCGTTTTCCACAGCATAACTGAAATGTTAGAACGTTTAGATGGAAACGCATTCTTAGTTTTTGTCATTATGTCATTATTTCTAGAAAGAACCTTTGAAGTTGCACAGTTGGGATGTCCAAAACCTGGCTCTCATTATTGTTTAGATGATGTGAGTTTTGATCTTTGACCTCTTTTCTTTCAGGGGACCCACTGGACTCCATCCAAAATGATCCATCGGCTTGGTAAGGAGATCAACAACCCTGAGTCTGTCTACTACTGGGCCTACAAGGTGAGCGCTGGCATGCGTCTGGCTGCCTATAGGAGAACAGCTGGCATGACCAGCAGCTGTAAAAATACAAAGAGGGCTGCACATTTATGACTTTGCTAGATGTTGTGAACACGTTAATCAATCAGGCTTATTTGTCTTGATTTGAGGAACAAAATTATTTTACTGCACTTTCTGCTCTTAAATTGGCATCTTTACTTTTTTCAAACGCAGCATTTTAAATGAAATGAAATGCTTCAATATTGCCTTCATGCCTATATTCTAGGATTATTAATTGTGGAAATAAAATTGTCATGTACAGTTATACACAATTAATTGTGCATCCTTAAGTACAAATTTATATATGTTAGAATAATTCAATCCATTCAATATGATCATAAATGTGTTCAAGTTCTTTTACTCTTCTAATAGTTGGTGTGATCAACTGCCCAATGGAAAACAGTGTACTAGAAAAGTAGAATGAATCTATTGATTCAGTGTGACTAACCATAAGTAATTTCTGCTTCTTTGACTCACTTCTTCCTCATCTTATTACTTCACCATCCAGTGGCTATCTACAGTGTGTTTTTTATCTGTAAATCCATCAGTGATTGGGCTGCTGTTGACCTTTGACCTTTGTCTGTTTCAGAATAACATCCCAGTGTTCAGCCCTGCTCTGACAGACGGCTCTCTGGGCGACATGATCTACTTCCACTCTTACAAGAACCCCGGCTTGATACTGGACATAGTGGAGGGTAAAAGAACCCATACTGGTGCCAAACCAGATTACCAAAGCTCTCTTGGAGTTATTACTTGGTCATAACATGACTGCGGATTTTATTTCAGATATCCGTAAGCTGAACAGCCAGGCGGTGCTTGCCAAACGGACGGGGATGATCATCCTGGGAGGAGGGCTGGTCAAACACCACATAGCCAATGCTAATCTCATGGTAACCAGCAATCATGTCTCTTGATCTCTCTTGCTCGCCCGTGGTCTCACTCCAGGGTTCCTACGCACGTCTGGAAAGTCTTGAAAAGTATGAAGAATGAAGTTTATCATTTCCAGGTCTTGGAAATTGCACAGAAAGTATGGAAAATGTGGCGTACAGTCCAGATAGACATATGACTGTAAACTTTATGTAGTTATAAACCCAGTGTCACGTCACTTGTTGTGATATTTGTTGTGAATAAACCTTCAGTTATAGAGGAACATGACCTAGTTGACACTCGTGTTACGCAACCGCTGTCAAAATCCATTATACTGAACACCAATTTTCAAGTGGAGCCAGGAAAGGTCTGGAAAAAATCTGCAAGTTTGAAGCTGAAAATGCGTAGGAACCCTGTCACAGATCCACGCACACATGCAGCACAATCAGTCTGTCTCCCTTGTTTACTTTCCTGCTCTGACACACTATTTCTGTCTGCTTGCAGAGGAATGGAGCCGACTACTCTGTGTACGTGAACACAGGTCAGGAGTTTGATGGCTCTGACTCCGGGGCCAGACCCGATGAGGCCGTGTCCTGGGGCAAGATCAGAACAGATGCCAAACCCGTCAAGGTACTGATACTGTCCCAGCAGTGTTGGCTGGTCACACCAAGACTAATCTCAAGCTTATGTTCCATTTATTAAAATGGAACATAAGTTCCAGTGTTAAAGGAAACTTCCACCCTCGGATACTCTTACACTGTTATGTGCCATCAATCTGTTATTTTGTGATGCTTCGTCTACTTCTACTTCAGTTAGTGATTTGCTACATTTCCCAGAATGCCTTTCGACAACTTGTTTCGTTGAGCTGTGAGTCACACATGTAGGTGGAGAGAGCAGGAGCAGTACCGTGAGCGACTGTAAGAGCAAGAGAGTGTGTTCTTCCAGTTGAGAAAAAGCGCCCAAAATGCGACATCTTGTGGCTGCATTGCATTGTGGTCTATCGAGGCTGCTGTCAGTGGAGAAATTGGTCTCTCTGCCTCTTCTACGATGGATTTCTCCCTGCGTGATTGTTGAACGTCGATGCAAAATGGAGAGTCTAGAAAGAAGCCCTCGCTCTTTGATTCTGAGGGACTGACACCAAAACCTCACGCTTATCATAGATGTTTGAGGTAGTTGAAAATTGTTCTGCTATTTAACTCCATTGAAGCTGCGGCAGCATTATGTCGACATGATGTCACGTCGTCTCCGTTTGACCAGTTAACCACAAGAATTAGAAAAATACACCACCAAACAACAAAATGGAAAAGTACTTCGCAAAGGTACATCGCCGACTTTAAAGATGCACCCATAAGACAACATCTCTATGAGTGTTGTGACCATTTGATGCAATGGTTTATGTAATTTCAAACGTGCTTGATGTATACAATATAACGGATGGTATTATACCCATTGAAATATGGCCTACAGCTGCCCAGATGTCAATATTCATCCCCTTTTGATTTCTGTTATTTATTTATTTTTTTTTCGTTTTGTTACAAAAAAATTCAGGAAGTCTTCAGTTGCGATTTATGTATTTTTTAATCCATTTTCCAGGCATAAATGCAGTTTGAAATAATGTTTTTTTAAAAGTCAGGGAGGGTGAATTATGTTTTTTGCTGGACCCTAGAGGCAGGAAAGAATGAATGCTGCTTACAAACTGGTTGAGTCATGATCAGGAGCTGTGGAAATCCCTGCCTAGGCCTCAAGGTGGCAGCGTCCTCACAGTGCAAAGACAGCTCTTTGATCCAAGGGTCCTGTGGGAGCCGGATTCCTGGCAAACAAACAAATAGTCCAATATATAAAAGGAGATAAAAAAAAAAAAAAAGGAACAATTGGTTCCCCAAAGTGTTTAAGGAAGTAAAAATATCTAAAACCAAACTATAAGAAATAACACAAGATTAAAAAGTAGACAAAAAACATTACATAAAGTAATATAGTGCTCCATTGTATCCTTTCCCCCCAGGTGTATGCAGACGCCTCTATAGTCTTCCCTCTGTTGGTGGCGGAGACCTTTGCACTCCATGCTGACAAGCTGATCGCTGGCAAGAAAAAGGAATGAATGGATGCCTCCTCAAATCCTCTATTAGAAACAACAACCAACTGTGTTTGTCTCCTCGCCCCCTCTTTTTGTCTTATTGAAAACATGAGTTTGTCATTCTCTGAACCTTTCTGTTAAAAATATGGTTAGGGCCAAGCAACTTTAAGAATTAGCACTGTAATGGGAAAGTACAATGCTAAACTAGAATGCCTTATTGAATGGGAGACATTGGTGAGATTTTCCTGTCTTAATACTTTCCATACTGTTGTTTATGTACTTGTTTAAACAAGTATTATATGTTTTATTTTCTGTTCGGATGATTGAAATAGCATGGTAGCATGCTATAGCATGTACCAAAGACTGTAGAATGCAAAGGATTTTAGCTGTGTGTGTGAGATGTACACACACACGCGCACAAACGCACACATACGCGTTATGAGGCAATATTACTCTGCCAAGGTTTTTAATTTATTTCAATTTGGTGGTGGGAGAAACTGGTTTGGAAAGCCTGTCTCATCACTCTAACGTTATCTGGGTTTATGTATAAAATTCCTGTTACTTCACAGCTTTTATATAATTTACGCTGTTACATTACTTTCAATTAGGAAGCGAAGTGTGCCTGCAGAGCTCAATAAATCATTTATGAGTGATTTCTTTCTATATTTGTGCCTGGTTAGTGGATGATTACCAAATACTCTACTGAAGTAGGTCATGACTGTATTTTGCTGATCACTTTTAAATTGTATTATTTGCTTCATTGTGTTGCAGCGCACACAGGGTGTTGTCTCTGAGGTGAGGAGAAAATCATGAGAATATTAAATACTATTTAATGCAGCTCTGTTGTATTTGAACCATATCAAACAACAAAAGACTCAGAACCTATTTCAGATTTCATCACAGTGCTAAAGCCGTAACCATCTGAAGCTAAGTGTACCAGCAGTAAGTCCAGAATGTGTGTTGCTGTTGTAAACATGGTTGGAGAGTAAGTATCTATCTAGCTTCAAATTCAAAGTGTTTCAAGAATCCAGTTTTCCTAATAGAGACACTTGGAAAGATGTAATATGTTCACTAATTTCTAAAGCCAACCTAAAGACTTTTTAGTAACTTTTAGAGAATCAAAACATCCTTCTTTAAACTTGAATTCCGCTTCAAACCCTTTAAGATTTATATTCTTAACAGACAGCAGACAGAAGTTAGTACTTTGTACAATCTCCGATGCTGCAAGCAGACTTTGCATCTGACTCTGCGTCTCACCTTTCCTACCCTCACATGTAGGTGTGGTAAATGTTTAACTTGCTCTGGCACAAGACGTTGTAGTGTTGTAGTGTGTGTGTGTGGAGAATGCTGCTCCAGAGCTGAAATCATTTCAGGTGATGAGCCCTCCAATCCCCTCGATGTTGCTGTTGGTGAGGTCCCGCCCTCCGCTCCCCCTGAGGGGCTCATAAGGGCATCAGAAGCTGTGCATGTGTGGGTACCGCTGGCACATACTCACACAGGCGGTTTTCATACAGTGTAGGAGGAACTCACAATTCCTTTTCTGCTCTCAGTGGAATCAACCACATAATCTAGTATCAATGATAAAGACGTTTCCCATAGCAATACATCAGCCTCCTGTTGCGGGAATGGATATTTCCTGTGGCTAATCACTGCTCCTCTACCCTTGACTTCCAGCCAGTGTCATATTCACAGGCCAGTTACATTTGCAACCTTTGCAATGGAAATGTGGCTACTACCAACAGTGTGTATATAGTTCATTCACTGAAGCCTGATTTTTTTTTTTTTGGAATTGTTTAATTGTCAGTGTTTCATTTTTAGTGGGAATGGTGACCTTTCTTTTTTGGAAACCGAGATGGAGCAGTGGAATACAACTGGGATAAGGTCAACTTTCCCAAAACCTCAGCCCGATGTGTCACACACACACACACACACACACACACACACATTCACAATCATGTAGACTCTTGCAACACACACACAACACTCCAGTTGGGCGTTCCTGTCTCAGTACAAACTGCTTTTCCATTCAACCCTTCTATCATTTCCTATTGGCGGTGGCACTATGTGTGTGTGTGTGTGTTTACCCAGGGTTTGACAGTTAATAGATGGTGAAAAAAGGCAGTGCTGTATGGATTTTCCATCACATAGCCTATAGAAGCTTATGTTTGTTTTGTGCTTTGTGGAAAGATGACAGGGAGACAGAAAGGCTGCAAAAAAGTGAGATAGAGACTGTGTGTGTGTGTGTGTGTGTGTGTGTGTGTGTGTGTGGATGAGCTGTAGTCACGCTACCATAATATTGTGTGGCGTCTGCACAGAGCAGACAGTGTTTGCCCCCTCCCCTGCTGAACAATCAGCACACTGTGTGATGTGCGGGCCACAGCAGTCATAATGGCAATTATGCCCGCTCCCAGCCAGATTGGCAGCCATTTACTGTGAGAACCAAAGAGCCAGACAGACAGGCAGAAGGAAGAGGGGGAAGACAGAGGGAGAGGGAGAGCTGACCGGCTGCACAGCTGTAGGGTGGGGTGAATCTGCTGGGAGAGAGAGAGAGAGAGAGAGAGAGACATAGGAGGAGATAGATATGTGCACATTTGCATATTGATATCAATTTCTGAGTATGTTTTGTGTGTGTGTGTGTGAGAGAGAGAGTCCTCTGTCCTGCCTCCTTATCTCCACCTTTGTTTACCTGTTATGTTGCCATAGGAACCCCCACCTTGGGAACCCTGTTGGCTAACCTGCCGAGGTGCAGCAGCAGGTGAGGCGAGTGCGTGGGCGTGACGAAAGAGAAAGAAGAAGAAGAGATTTACAGACATGAGGAGGGGCTGACCGAGACAGAAAGACAAACAGATATAGACAGATATAGAAGTAGACAAAGAGTATGGGAGGTGATAAAGATACAGTGGTGGGTAAAGATGAAATGGACGAGAGAAGCGGCAGATAAAGAGTCAGAGAGAGAGAGCGATAGCGCTGCTTTCTCAGAAACAGGAAGTCGTCGGTTGAACCGTCATCTGCTCTCCTGACGCAGCTGGCTGAAGCCGATGACGGGCATGTGTCGCTGTTGCTATAGTGACGACCCGGCAAGGACAAACATCCGGATTACTGCTAACCGCCCTGTCTCCATTTTTTTTTAATCAAATTTGTTGTAATCATGGCCTAGCCGCTATGGACCGTTTACCACAGTGATGGGGAAATAATAATGTGGGGAGAGGGGGCCGCTCCTCACCCACCTGGGGTGCAGGTACGCCTCATCAGGCCTGCACATGGGGTCACTTGACATTTAAGTTGACCCCAGAATAAAACAGATTTTCACTCCAAAATGTAATTGGTTGTGTAATGTTGTGATGGCACATCCAGAGAGTATCCCTTTTCATTTTCCTTGTAAGTGCATTTGATTTAAATGAAATTCGTTCAGCTGTCATGTTGTATATCAGTGGATTGTGCAATACTGCGGTGGCTGTGTTTTGTTTGCGGTTTTGTGATTATGTCTTAGCATTTCCTCGCACAAGGAGATATACAATTTCAAGGCATGAGGTTAGTATGGCAACCATAACTTATTACCACGAAACTTGATTAGTGCCACTCAGTTCGCCTGCTGAGGGCCATTTACAGATCATCAAAGGCAAAAGGTTAATGCCGTTGAGTTGCACAACTGTATAACAAGC
The DNA here is from genome assembly GCF_048128805.1 of Centroberyx gerrardi. Lineage (NCBI taxonomy): Eukaryota > Metazoa > Chordata > Actinopteri > Beryciformes > Berycidae > Centroberyx > Centroberyx gerrardi. Next base: position 15,683,933 of record NC_136003.1, on the reverse strand, counting down.
TGGAAGTGAAGCCTCTACGTTTTAGACTTCCCAACATGACCCGACACATTGTGAAATTATATTTTACCACCAAGAGTCTAGGCCGGGGAGAGGCGGCCACGTGTCACGGAGGGCCGAGAGCACGCAGGTTTTCATTCCAGCCCAAGACTACACCGGGTGGTTTCCCTGATTAGCTGCCCATCCCTGGCCTCAGGACAGGCCCTCAACGACTGCAGGAGGACAAAAGACAAGGTGATGGAGGGAGAGGCAGGAGTAAAGGGTGGATTAGACAGAAAAAGAGGGAGTATTATCTATAATAGTCTGAGATGTGTATGATGTGTTATATGAGAGCGCAGGCGTGAGTCACAGAGCACAAGGACACGCATAATGCTTTTCAGATGGATTTTATTTACATGTTGATGAAGGGACACAACAACAAACATTCATAGGCACAGTTGTTTCAGTAGAGACACACAGGGTCGTTTCAGACTTCAATCCCTCAACGTACATTCTTAAGCTTGATTTTTTGGAGATTCATACATTTTTTTTGAACAAATACATGCACAGATAGACAGATTGTCAAGAGATTGTTTGCAACTGCATCCCTCTTTCAGGAGAGAATATCAAAATTGGTTTTATTTTTATTGACAAACATGGGACAATATACACACAGAAAGACTTTGGACATAACAGACACTTTAAGTTATTGAATTCATATCCAAGGAAAGCAGCACTGACTGAAAACCTGAACAAATACCCACATAATCTGCCTCCTTGTTTGCAGAAGACCTCAAAAAATACTTTATTAAAACCAAGCAATTCCAATGTATATATTTTTTTTTAATTTTCACATTGACGTTTGCACTGCACCATTCCCTTATGGACCGATGCTTGATGAAAACAGCTGATATGGTTATAGGAAGAATGGAACATTTACTTGTCTGTTTATTGCAATCACTGAGCAGGCAGAAGTCCAAGTGAAGTGTTTCATTACAAAATGCAATACATCCACTGTGGAAAAATGTTGCAACTAGAAATTCATTGATCCACTTTTCCAAAATGACAAATGTTTTGTATCCTCTTTAATGTAATGATAACAGTAACTCAATAATGTAGCCTATAATATAATATTCCATAATTTGCTTTACTTTCATCCAAGCAGCCATTATCATTACTTTTTTAACATGGTGGATATCTTGTTTCATAGATATATCTTGTCTTCAAAGATACATATATACACCCAAGGCAATGAGACAATATGATACACTCATTTCGGTGGTCTTAAAGTGAGCAGTGTGTGTGTGTGTGTCTGTGTGTGTGTGTCTGTCTCCCTGTGTGTGGAGGTGAGACCAGTCCCCTGTTCCTGCTGAACTGAGCCAGCCGACGTCACACACTGATTATCAGCACAGCAGGCACAGGAGACCAGCCCAGCGGGGGGGCAGACAGAGACCATGGCACACACACACACACGCGCACACACACTGAGAAGTCAGATGGATAGATACAGACACACACACACACAAATGAACAAGTGGAAACACACAAAAACAAACATGAAAACACAAAATTACACACACGCGCGTGCACACACACACACACACACACACACACGCATCCGCCCCTGAGGGACACTGGCGGCCACTGATACAAATGATGACATATGATGACATATTGCTAGCCCTAAAGGAACAGTCTCACTAATGAGACAGCTGACATTTAGTAGACAGTGACACACTGACGCCACACTATTTTAGCTAATTCAACAGATTACCAGTATTACCAGAAGCACAGACAATGATACCTGTGTCCATCCAGCCCGTTGGCCACATTAAAGCGCCTCAGCCTCAGACTCTGCCATAGACAACACAAGAATAGTGAGTCATTTGTGAACACCACCAGTACCCACCCACTCAACCACACATACCTTCAACGCACGCTACGAGAGTAGAAATGATTAGGCATGAGTAGTAGAGCCATAAAAAGGGAAGCCATTCTTAGCTGCTGCTTCATTTTCTCTAGACATCACATGCTTTGCCTATAGCTTTTATACACACGACTCCAGGCTATATTTCACTGACCGAAGAGATAAATCACTTTTGACCCATATTAACTGACATTGAGTTCAGTGCCACTGTGCTCGCTACTAATATAGCTCTGACTACACACAATATCTGCACTACCAGTCAAGAGTTTAGACACATGCATTTTTCTTTATTTTTTACTATTTTTCACATTTTAGAATAATAGTAAAGACATCAAAACTATGAAATAACACACATGGAATTATGCAGTGACCTAAACAGTGTTAAACAAATCAAAACTATCTTATATTTTAGATTCTTAAAAGCCGCCGCCCTCTGCCTTGATGGAAAGGCAAAGGCTTTGGAAAGAAATTCATACATAGAACATCAACTTCACTATTTATATTTGTCCAAGAAACAAATTTCAAGCATTTAAGCCTTTAGATCAAAATGGCTTTAAGATAATGGAAAACACAGTACATTCAATCAGGTGTGTCCAAACTTTTGACTCGTAGTGTACTTCGCCATTTTCGTAAGTCACAGAAACAAATTTGGTTCTCTTTAGTATTATCGTCTCTGGCGTTGGCAGATACAAAATGGCTGGGGTGTAGCGAGCGAACGGCTATCGACTGTAAATGCTATCGAGCTCGTCTGAAGTCTCATGCCGGTGTGAAGAGCCGAGGTTGGATGCAGCGCTGCCCCTCCCTGACCTTTACCCTCCCCTTCCCTCCCCTCCCCTCCCCTCGCCTCGCCCTGCAGGCTGTGGCCCTGTGGCGGCAGAACTTAACCACTGTGAACATGGAAGACACTCACTGTTCACATGTGGGTTAAGTCCTGCTGCCGCACAACCAGGTATGACTATCTGTGTGTGAGAGAGAGAGAGAGAGAGAGAGAGAGAGAGAGAGAGAGAGCGTAAACCATGGGTGTGTTTGTGTGTGGGCATGCAAATTAGAGGTAAGGGTGTGTTTGTGTGTGAGTCTGTGAATTAGTGTGTGCGCCCCGGGTTGCTTTCTTCATGTCAGCCATTGGAAATCCCTGGCAATGTGATTCAGTCCTTTAGTCTCAAAAATCACTCTGCCAGGAATTCCCCTGGCCGACAGAGTAGACTAGACAGTTTGTGGCAGAAGAAGACTTCAAAGCACGCAATATCCAAATATCCAAATAAATGCCATCGAATTGAATGCGATGCCTGCGTCAATGTCACTGCTAATCCTTCAGGTTACCAAACAGGAATGGTGGATTTTGGCTTCGGCAGGCATTCCTTCGGGCTCTTGTTGTCTTGATAACACACTGCCCGTGTGAACGAGTGAACGAGTGTAAGTACAGTCGTCTTATTTGTCACGTCTCGTCTGTGTCACTCGCAGGCCGTAGCTGCCGCTCTTCCTCGGCCCTGAGTGTACTGTACGTGCGTGCTTCTCCTCAACTCCCAGACTTCCCGTGGCCTCTTATAAAAATAGCTTTTCAATGACAGCATGGAGAATCAGGTTAGGAGGAAGTGGCCAGCCAAGTGGCACTCCCATTAAGACGTTTTGCCCTCGCTCTGTTCTGCCGCTGCCCCTTTCTCTGTGCCCCTTGTCTGGGGGAGAGGCCGGAGAGCGCAGGGCCGCCGCTCCTCCGGCTAAGGAAACTCTCTGGAACTGTCATGCTATGTATGGAACTGGTATTGTATGTATTATTGTTCCTGTGATAACATCCTATACTAGCTGCACTTATCAGCCCCGCCGCCAAACATATTTGACCGATTTCCTTTTTGTCGAATTTTACTTGGCTGGATGGGATACGTTTAAAATAACGTTGTTCCAAACTCCACATCACATCGAATGCTATTTTGCTATCACCTTCAAGTCTCTCTATTTTCGGCGGCATGAATATTCCGCCGTGTACAAGTTATGAGTCAGTGGCACACTTTTGGGGAACTCCAGACTCTAAATAGGCTTTAGCTGGCTGTCTGTTCTCACTAAGGGCCTGCTGGAGAGCTGTGCCAGGGACACGCTGAACTCGGGCACTATCACTATAATGCTGACATGCTGTATCATTGTTGTCACAAATCTGCTGCAACCAGGTCAGAAACTTTGGAAAGAGCTTCCCGAAATAGCAGAAAGCCTCCTTCTTGGTGTGTGCTATAAAACTGCATAAATAGTCTTCAGCTTGGCTAAGAACTTGCCAACTTGCATTCAAGTTAAGTCCAAACGCACTGAGCAGCACTTTGAGGGACTCAAACACAAGTGAACATCCTCCTCTATGTCCAGATGCTTTCTAGTCTCCTCCAGGCCAATGTTCTTTTTCTCAGTCTGTGGTCCAATCAACCAATAACACCAAATTAACCACTCAGAACATACTGTGATTTTGGTGCTACTGGGAAGAAGTCAGAAAAAAAACATTGTTTCTTTCTCTCTCTGCTCTCTCTCTCTCTCTCTCTCTCTCTCTCTCTCTCTCTCTCTCTCTCTCTCTCTCTCTCTCTCTCTCATCTCTCTCTCTGGTCTCTGTCCCTCTCTCACTCCCTCACAGATTACAGTATGAGAAGCATTTTTGAGGCCAGGGCTGGACCGACTTCATTTTAGGGCCAGATTGAGTTATCTGAGATATCATTTTCACATTGTGGCGCCATTCGTTTTCACAAAGCATACCGCTGTTTAGTCATCCAGTTCACCGGAAAACTGAAATAGGCCGAATCTCTGCACGAACAGCTCTATACGTTTTCTGTTTGATAAAAATTGTATGTGTCTCCTTTAATTGCGTTGTATATGGTGTTTATGTGAAATGTATATCCCTCGGCAGGTCTATCTCCACATGGTCACAATAAGAGGAGCCTTCGGAAGAAAGTCAGAGTTCATTTAAGGTCCCAGCACCCATCAAAGACAGCACACTAACTCCTCTTTAACTCCTCTCCTCCATCAACCTAAAGCCCTCTATCCCGCCATCCTTTCATCTGGCAGTGGCTCATCTCGTGTGTTATTTTCTCTGCCTTTTCATCTTTTCCATCGGTTTCTCTCTTTCCCTTGCTTTCCCCCCGTCGAACCCGCAGCCGTTAATGTCTATGAGCTCATTCCTTCCCTTCCCCTCTAATGACGGCATTCTGGTTGACGCACGCTGTCCAACACCTCACCTCAAACGCTCATTTTGAGGATCTCATCTAGCCCCTGACGCGTTTCGCTTTTGCATTTTGGCCTTTCTCGTTTTTTTGAGTGCTACCGTACAGCGGGCGAGCTCTGTTGTTTCACTGTACTTAAATTGGATGTTTATTATGGTTAGAAATAATCATAAGGTCCTGCCATGTGGGCTGCAACTTATTGGCAGCTCATAATTGTGCCAACGTGTTGCATCCTGATGGAGGCGTAGAATAGGAAAATTAGGATCACTGAGTGACGATCAGGAGCAGATGTACCCTAGTAATGTCAAAATGTTTTTAGAGTGTGTGTTCACGGCTTGTGGCCTTGTGTGCGGGTGTTCTAGACTAGTGTGTGTGTCTATGTGTGTTTTGTGTATCTTTGAGGGTTTTAGGGTGTGCAGTCTACTCTATGTGTGTGTTCTAGTGTGTTTATATGCGTGCGCACAATGTATGGAGGTCCAAGTGTAGACGTGGCCACAGGCTGTTTTCTCAGATCGTCTCTCCTCTTCAGTGTGAGTTCAGAATTGACATTGCCGTTTACACAAGGGCATACCGTTAAGTGGAAAAGCCTCTGTTGAGACAGCTGGATCTCAACCCCTTGTTGTTTCAACACATATCTTCTCTCTCCCTATGCCCTTGTGTGCGCACACGCAGACGCACACACAGACGTACAGAAACACACACACGCACACAGACCAGTCACAATCTGCCACTCGGCACACAATATGCTCACTATCAATAAACAAACAGAGTTATGTCAGTGGGCTGCCGGGCAAACATGGCATGTGCGTTAGCTGGACTCTGACTGCAGTCTCATAAACCAGGAATAGTACAAATACATACCAGTCTGACATCATTCTCACCTCCAGGCTGTGAACCGCTTCATAGAGCAAACAGTGAGCAGGGCACCATAGGCTGGCTCTACGCTGCTATTGTGCACTTCATTAATAATTATGTATCAAGCTGAGGTATATATTATTTTGTATCTTTCCATTGCATCAGAGAATTTTACAGAGGACTATTTGTTTCCAACCACAGCTTCATGGGATTTCAATACCTCTAAGTCTGATGGTTGAAGACATTATGTCAACATTAGAGTACAAGGGTTACAATAATGTCTGAATTCCCCTCTAAAAGTGTAAATATGCCGTGTTTGCTTTTCATAATTGCTGTGGTGTCAATTACACCTCTTAAACATACACCTCTCCTGATAAGTGCACACAAGAGCATGGCTTGCAAAGGAAGAAAATGTGGAAAAGTAATTGTATTAACTGGATCACCTGAGCCTATAAGTCCACAAAGGTGAAGAGATAACCATGAGGAAAGGCGTCTTACGCAGCAGAAACTACTCTAACTGTGGCAGCATTTCCACTGCAACACAATGCTTGCGGTATTTGTATGAACCTCCAGCAAACTACAGAGTACAAACTCTTCTACAGAGGCGCAGCACTCTAAATCTATTGGATGCAAATTCTGTCCTTATTTTCCTAAACCCAATCATAAGATCACCAACAGAGTTGAAAAACTGTGAACAGAGAAAATGCAGTATGCGTCCCATTGGTTTCAGTCTAGATCTTTGAACCCACACACCTTTACACAGTACCACACCCTATGGCTAACAGACAGAGTGTGTGCGTCTGCGTATGAGTACACACATGCGTGTGAGAGAGATCGTATTTGTTTCATGATGCGTGTGAGGGCGCAATTATTGCTGAGGCCATGACATTCAATGACATTCAGAGAAGGACTAACGCTCTACTACCAGCCTTTTTCTGTTGCATTTTTCCTGAATCAAAAGGGAACCTTCATTGGCTGGCCTGGAATCAATGGAACGCGCCACATGTGGGACATTAGTCTGAGAATAAAAAGTATTTCCAGCCCCGGTTAAAAAAAAAAAGCTCAAAGGCTCTTAGGGCTGTAAAGCCAGCCTCAGCAGTGAAGGGCCCAGCCCAGGCCCGTGGTCCGCTCCCCGTAGCCCAGTGCGTGTAACCCTATCCTCAGTCTGATTCGTTGCCAAACACCCTTACCACCACCAGCCCTGTACTTAGTCCACAGCCGCCCTGCTGCCACTGAACCACACATGCACACATGCATGCACACACACTGTGCACACACACTTTTATTCCACTACGCCACGGTTTCCTGAGCCTGGGCCCGTTCCTAGGGGCTGCTGCTGGGCACACCCTCCCACGCAGCCGCCCTACCAAAGCCATGGCTCCAGTCCACGATCCCCACCTTGCTTCTCTCCACTTTCCTCTCCCTCTATTCCCCCTCTCCTCCTTCTCCTCATCCATCCATCCATCCATCCATCCATCCATCCTCCATCCATCCATCCATCCATCCATCCATCCATCCATCCATCCATCCATCTCCCCAGTGCCTGGTGAGTTTTCCAGCCTAATGAGCGCTCACTGTGAAAGGGAGAATAATGATACCTCCCACCTCTCTCTCCTCTTTCCCATGTCCCTTGGTTTAGAGGTTATCTGGGGTTGAAATCACAGACTGTAGCAGACCACAGCGAGTGAAGCAAAAGTTCCCCAGTTGGCCCAAATTAGCTCATTGTTAGCCTGTATCACCCCCATACTTCAGCCTCCGTCTAGCTCCATTTTAGCCTTCAACAGCCCAATATGGTCTATACCAGCACTCCCAAAGGGGAACCAGGCAGGGCAGCGGACAGGAAGACAGACGCGGCCGGCCCTGAGAGTTGTAGCTGAAACTGGGTTAGCTACAGTAGCTGGATTCCCTTCCTTTCATGGAGGTTTGGGAGCTCGCAGACTTACAGGGCCTCTGAACAATGAGAGGAATGTTTGAGCGGCTCCGGCCTTGCTTCACCACTACCACTGCGTCTCTCGCCTGCTTTTCCAGAACTTTTTATGACCTCCATCCCCGCTCTCTGCTGCCAGCAACACCCCATGCAGACGCACACAAACTGATAGACATGCAGACAGAGAGACGGCGTATGGACAGCCGGACTGCGGACAGGCCCTGTAGACAGACAACACACACACATACTGTATGCAGGCGGTCACACAGAAAGACCGTCGGACAGACAGAGGCAGACCCACTATGCTGTAAGTCATTCAAACAGGTGGACATATAATCCCTCAATCAAACGGACATGCAGACAGACAGACAGGCAGACAGTCAGACAAACAGACAGACAGAAAAACAGCCATCCCATTCAAAGGAACTATTTACGGCTGACCTTTGTAATGGAGCCGGTCCACAGTGGCAGACCTCAGATCAGGGCAATATTCCACCAAGCAAGTAGTCTTATAGTACATTTGAACAGCAGGCACACATTACAGTCGCTCCGTGTGAACGCCTGTCGCGATCAACAGGTTGCAGGAATTGCTGTGAAGTGAGTGTGAAGTGCTCCTCTGTGGAAGCCCAGTGGTTCAAGACAACAAAGTCAAAGAAAAGTGTACAGATTTGCCAGGTAATAAAGTCATAAAACAGTAAAAGGCAACAATCAACATCTGAGAGGAGTTCTCAAGAGGCAGCCACACAGATAGCTGTACCTACCTGAGAGAAAACTATTTCTCTCTTTTGCTCCTTTGCGCTGTCTCTGTTTCACTTTCCTCATGCTCTCCAGTGTCACAGTCTGAGTTGAACTTCAAGGTTGGCTGTTCTCCTCTCTCTCTCTCTCTTTCTGTGTGTGTCTCTCGCTTTGTCCCTCTCCCTGTCGGTCTGTTTCTCCTTCGGCTGTGCAGACAGGAGTGTGTGTGAATGTGAGTGTGTCTGGGAGCCAGACAGGGTGAGAGTGAGCGAGTGGGCAGACCCAACCCAGTCAAGGGGATTCCTTTTTGACGACGTCAGAGGAGCCGGGCCCTCCCCTTCTTCTTCTCCTTCTCCCTCTCCCGCTCTCTCCCTCCCACCCCTCCCTCTCTTCCCTCTCTTCCCCTCTGTGCGGCCGAGGCGGCTGCTAGAACACAGGAAAGGGGGCAGGGAGATAATTGGCCACACAGCTGCTAATAAAAGAGCAAAGGCTGTTTGAGTCAACAGCAGGCAGGAAGAGGACCAAGCTATATGTGTACTGTGGAGTGTTTTAATGGACAAATGTATTGAGGAGGTGGTCTGTTACATTGCCTTGTATGTTTTAGAGAACTTTAAAATGTAAGTTTGAGAAACAAAGTGTGTGAACCATCGCCCCTCCCAACAGATAAAGATCATATCCTTCTGTGTCTGACAATGATCAGAGTGAACATATTTAGCCTGGAGACACTGTTTATTCAAACCCTTTTGAGATGGGCAGCAGCAACAGTTTGGATGTCAGAACATGCTTTCAGCGCCATTTTGCAAGCCCTTGCAAGGTACACTCACACACATCCCACATGTGTGTGAGTGTACCTTGTATGCACGTGTGTGTGTGTGTGTGTGTGTGTGTGTGTGTGTGTGTGGATGAGTGTATCTATACAGAAATAATAATAATATTTTTTATTCGTGTAGCACTTTTGTTACAAAGCACTTTACAAAGGATAAAACAAACACATAAAATCAACAGCAAAAACAATAAACCCAAGGTAAGAAACATAAAGGCAAGGCAAGAGTCATAAAAGGGAGGTCAGAAACAATAATAAAAGGTCCTTACATAAAAGCAAGTCTATAAAATGAGTTTTAAGAAGCAATTTAAAAGATTTAGCCAGCCTGAGCTCCTCAGGCAGGTTGTTCCAATGTCTAGGAGCCTGAAGGCAAAGCTACTGATCTTGTTTTTAATCTAAATTTTGGAACAGGCAATAAGGACCTTGCCGAGGACCTTCGGCTACGATCCAAGTCGTATGGGGTTAAAAGGTGTGAAGCTGTCATATTGCTTGGTGCCAGACCCATCCATGCCTTAAATCAGTAAAATCTTAAAAGAAATTCTGAAACGAACAGGTAGCCAATGTAAAGAATCCTAGCGGCTGCAGACTTTTGACTGAGGCAGGAATACAGAGTTACAGAAATCTAAGCGAGAACAGAAGCATGGAAAATTTCTTCCAGTTCACTTAAGGCTAAAAACTGCTTAATTTTGCAAATATTCTTCAGATGAAAGAAACACGACTGAACAACTTAAGCTGCTCTTCAAAGCTCAAACATGATCACCTATGTGTCTTGCTGCGGGCTTTACATTGGCAGACAGAGTACCATATTCATGGTATGGTGAATCAATTAACTGGAGTTGGGCGGGCTGAAAAGGACTATTTCTGATTTGGTTTCATTAAGCTCATTTAATTACGCGACATGCAGCACTTAATATCTGCAAGGCAGTTTTCGAGAGTGGCTAGACTGTCAGTCATTATGTTTCATAGACAGATATAACTGTGTTTTATAGACAAATGTAACTGTATTGGCATAACAATGAAGATTTATGTCACTTTTGTGGATAATATGCCCAAGTATAAGCGTGCAAATGGAGAATAAGATGGGGCCCAAAGTTGAACCCTGTGGGACCCCCACTTGTGAGGTCTTCTGAGGATGAAGAAGAGTTACCTATGTTGACTGACAATGTTCTACTGGAAAGATTGAACCAGTGAAGAGCTTGAAGAGCTGTCTGTGAGACAACCTAGTTTCTCAAGTGAACCAATAAAATGTTAAAGTCTACGGTATCAAAGGCCACACTGAGATAAAAAGAGCAGTTTGGAGATGGTCCTGCAGTTTGCAGGAGACAAGAGGTTGAACCACCGAATGTTCAAAACTAGAAGGAAAAGCAGCAGTTGCCAAGAAAGCAATAGAACTAGAAATATGCATCAACATCTAGGGGACAGGTGGAGGACTTGATGCAAGACACTGTCTCCTGAGCAGGGCAATGCCTGGTGTCAGTTGATCTGCTGAAAAGTTGCTGGGCACCAGGCCGTTTTGGTTGCATGGCGCTAGCTGGTGTGCCACAGTGTCAGACCTGTCTATAGGGTGTTCACTCTCAAAAGCAACTCTCCTGTTTAAAACTGGGTCAAGAATGTGTGTGTGTGTGTGTGTTTGATCATCATCACGGCTGAAATACTAACAGTGATGTATAGGGCTGTGTCAGAGGGTGAGATATGGCGTCTTAATATCCTCTACTTTTTTGGTAAAGAATATTAAAAACTCATAATTGATTCATAATTGTTAGGGGAGGCTTCAATACAGTGAATAGAAGAAGTGTTAACAACTGAATCAATAATGAAAATCACCCCAGAGTAATGGTGGTTGTTTGAAATGAGGAAATAAGCCACTCCTTGCATCCTTATATTACATATGCACTGTATATACAAGTACATATATGGATTTGAGCACTTGTATCTGTGTGTGTGTATGAGGGGTTTGTGTCCACACTCGGATTGATCTGCACCTGTCAAGTGTTGAAACACCCCCCCACCCCCCCTCCAACCCCCCCCCCCCCCCCTCCACCCCTCCACCCCTCCACCCCCCACAGAGGGGTAGTAAGACGAGCTTCTGAGAGGGGCTATTAGAGGCTTTACGACTTCCCCTCCTCCCCCCCCCTCCCCCCCAAGCCTTTGGGTGTGTGAGCGCTGAAGTCCCGCACAGACGACCACGCCCCTGTGTGAGAGCGGACGTCACACATTCCACACAAACACACACACACATACACTCACACGTCTCTTAGCAACACATGCACTCAAGCTTAGTGTAATGACTGTGCCAGTAAGACACATGACCGCCACCACAGACACGTCGTTTATCTTCAGATGGGATAATGTTTTGTTTATGGACATCAGTTTCTATGTTGCATACACGGGGGATTTACAACTTTGCACAACTGACGAAGTTGAATGAAGAGTGATGCATGTCTCAACTTTTTGCTTGTTAGTATGTATAGATTGCGAGGTATGTGTGTGTGAGCTTGTTGGCGGGGGAGAGTGTTGCTTCATGAATTTCTCTTGTCCCCTCTCTGTCTCCTTCTCTCTCCCTCTCTTTCTCTCTCTCAGCTTCATGTGTGTACGTGTGCATCTCTGTGTTACTGCATGTACACTGAGCATCCGTCCACAAAGGTGTGAGACTATGTAAGAATCTATATTTAGAGGATAAATCAGTCAATTGTAAAAAACCGTTCCACCTTCCATTCTCCAAAAGAGGACGATAACCCTGATGCATACGTGCTCCCCTCTTATTTTGCCTAGCACAGAGATGGCAATTACCATAGCCACACATAACGCCGTTACCGTAGCGACTGACCTGAAACAAAGTTGTTTTTCTCAACAACTACTCATCACAAAACTACTCAACACAAGTTTTAGCTCTTAAAGTTACCAATGCTTTCAGCTCGGGCACAATTTGGTCCAAATAAACATTAGAAATATCTGTAACAGAAGGGCATATCTTCCAACTTTTCCAAGAATGCCGTTTCATTGATAGCAGACACTCTGCTTCTTCCTCCCCTCAGGCCATACTCAGTTCTGTATGGTTCTGTGAAATATTATCAGCTCTATGTAAAACACAGTGATACAATTTAGCATGGTTGTAAATGTGTGTGTGTGTGTGTGTGTGTGTCTGTGTTTAATCTGGAGGGTCCAGTTTCAAAAGATACAAAAGATAATGGCAGGTGTACGTATAGCAGTGCGGGTGTTTGTATTTATGTCTGTATATGTGTGCATGTGTATAAAAAGAATGTCTTGCATTACAACATGGGCCTATGGGCTCATTACTGTATTAAGTGTAAATCGTGTGATCCAGAGGGGCTTGTGTGCAAAAGTGTGGAGTCACGCTGGAGTTGGTTCACCTTTAGTTAACAGTTTATTGAGAAATATGTTCCATAGTATGTTCTGTTCTGGTCTTCTACCTTGGAGGTCAGAGTACAGAGCTGTGTGACTGTGTGTGTGCATGCCCATGTGTGTGTGTGTGTGTGTGTGTGTGTGTGTGTGCACATTCTTTTGTGTGTATGCATGTATGTGTGCGTATGTGCTCACTTGTGCTTGTGTTTCAGTGCATATGTATTCTAGTGTATGTCTGTATAAATGTGTGTGTATGTGCGTGTGTATGTGTGTTTGTGTATTAGTGTGTGAGTGTACTGTATGCATGTGCATGTGTGCGTACATTTGTGTGTCAGCCAGTCACACGGGACATTCGGCTGAATGACCATCTTAGACAGTGAGTCAGACAACAGTAAGTGACTCTAATCTCGGCCACAGGGTCTGGGAGAAAAAAAAAAACTTCCATTTGGTTGTCATGGTAAGTCAGATCCAATTATATAACAAGCAGTGGAAAAAAGTTCTCGAAAGAGAGAGAGAGAAATACAAGAGAGAGCTACTACTGGTGCCAGCTGATCTGTGAGGTATCTTCCTTACTCTTATTTAACCTGACAAGTTGGCTAAGAACACGCTCTCATTAACAGCAACAGCCTGGGAGCGTAGCTGCAGGGAGAGGGAGGGCTGCAAACACAAACACATTCACACACAGGAGCTTGCCAGTAATATCATAATCTTGCTGTTGGTCACTGAGGACTGGAGCTAGTTAGGGGTTCAGTGCCTTGCTCAAGGGCACGTTGACGATAGTTGTTCAGGGAGCGGAGAGCGTTACTCATTTACTTTGTGGATTTGTGGATTTTCCTGGCCAGTCCAAAGATCTGAAACACTTCCTCAATGTCCAGGCTACCTCCACCCCAAGTAAATCATAAGTTCAGTCCTGTTCTTGACCCAGACCTGACCTCAAAAGTTTAGAGGGTAAATTCAACATCAGACTTTCTGTCAGTTAGCCCCAAGTCCCAGCAGCAGACAGACAAGAGGACAGGTACAATGCTTGCTGTATCGAAATGATTGGCTAACGTTTATTTTCCATGCTATTCCTCAGTGGTGATAGATATATATATATATGTATATAAACAGGGATTGTGTGTCTTGTTCAGGGGATCTTCAGCAGTATCAGGCAGTGTCTGCAGCGAGGATTGAACCAACAACCTGCTGGCTATTGTGTGGCCTCCCTAACCAGCCTGTCAGCCTGTCAACCTATCGTCATTTTCCTCATCCTCAGCTCCAACCTCAATTAGCAGCCTCGGGCCCTTTCTCCCTTCCCAGCGTCCTCTTCCCCAGCCCCAGCCACCCCTGACCCACTCCCGGGACATTTGAGGTCATAACTCTCCTACAGCTCATCCATGCGAGACCACGTCACTATAAACAGGTCCAGAACCCGGTCATAAAGTCCCCGAGAAGACCAGTATCATGGCTTAGCCCAGCTCAACCCAGCCAGCCAGGAGGCTCCGAATGGATCCACTTGACTTTGACTGGTAAAAGGTCTGTCCTTATTTTCTCTTTCCTTTGCTCTCTCTCTCTCTCTCTCTCTTTCTCTCCCTCTCTCTCTCTCTTTCTCTCCCTCTCTCTCTCCTACCTCTCTGGTATTTATGTGTTGGCAGTTGCCGTGGCAACAAGACACACAAACACTGTGGCGGTAGACAGGAAGTGCTGTGGAACCACAATGGCGTCACTGCGGCTCTGCGCTCGCTCTCCGCTCTCTCTCTCCGTCTGCCCCAGCCAGCACGCATGCTATTATCCTTAGCAAGCTATATGGAGACCACACTGCTCTCTCTTTCTGTGCTCTCTCTCTCTCTCTCTCTCTCCCCCTCTCGCTTTCTGCTCTCTCTCTCATTGCTCTCATTATTATTAGCATTGCTTTTTCAGCTGTGGCCCTCTCTCGCTTGAACTTTATACCACGTTAGCTGCTTCGGTGTTTGGAAAATAACGCACAGGGCTGCTGGCGGGCGGCTTGCACCGTCTGATTTGTGGTGTCTGGAATGCCTGGTGTCAGTTGATGTGCTGAAAAGTTGCTGGGCACCGGGCTGCATGGCGTTCACCATGGTGTCAGACCTGTCTGTAGGGCGTTCACTCTCAAAAGCCACTCCCCTGTTTCAAAACTGGGTCAAGAATGTGTGTCTGTGTGTGTGTGTGTGTGTTTGTATCTGTGAGAGGCCTACGGGTGCGAGTTCATGGGTGAGCAGGAAAGTGTAAATGTGCGTGCAGGAGAGTTCATTTGTAGGTGTGCAAAAAAAAAAAAAAAATGTGTGGTAGTGTGTATGAGGATGTGGTGATACATATGTGTACTTTCTGTATGAGCGAGTGAGTCAACGGGGTGAATTAGTGACAGAGGGAGAGAGAGAGAGAGGGAGAAAGATAGAGACAGATATAGAGAGGGCGAGTACCAGAGAAAGAGAATGAGGGAATGTGTGTGTGTGTGTGTGTGTGTGTGTGTGTGTGTGTGGCCCTATTGCAGACTCTTACATCAGACTGGCATTAGTGTACAGTGTGTGCACATCCCTCCTGTTCTCCCTCTGCCTTTTTTTACACATCCCAGCTCTAAATATACTCCCCTGGAAAAACCCCTTGAGAGGATACCGCCCTCTCCCACTCCACACACTAAATTTATCCAGCCCAAGACCACCTTTGCTACCCTCCTCCTCCTCCTCCCTCGCTTTCTTTTCTCTCCCCACTGCCCTCGCTCAGTCCGGCTCCTGCCCCTCTCTCTCTCGCTCGTTCGCTCGCCTGCTCTCTGTCTCCTGCACTCAGCACCAGTCCGCTATCTCACACAATCTCTACCTCCCACTACCCTGTCTCCCTCTCTCTCTCTTTTCATCTAACTCTCCCCTCTTTTGTCTTTCTCCTTTAACTCCCCCCTCTCTCCCACTGTCTCTCTCTCTCTCTCTCTCCCTCTGTCTTTCTCTCTCCCTCCCTTCCTCCCTCGCGCTATCCCTCCCTTTCTGATAGCGTCGCCTCCATCCTAACCCCCAGGGCTGGTTGGCTATTCTGCTGACACAGACAGCCAGTCATCCATCCATCCGTCCAGTCAGCCAGTCAGTTGTTCAGCCAGACAGACATTCAGCCAACCCGTCAGTCGAGCTGCCAGTCAGCCAGATGGACAGCGGTCCAGCAATCAGGCCTGGCTGGTGGGCAACACGGCAAACAGATGAGACCTCAGGACACACAAATAGAGAAGAAACAGAGGTGGATTCTCTGGAAGTGAGCTCATAACATGAGAGAGAGAGAGAGAGAGAGAGAGGAAGAGAGAGAGCAAGAGAGAAACAAGGAGGAAGGGAGAGAAAGAGAGAGAGGACAGATTAAAAACAGATAGTAGATGACGAAGATCACAGAGCCAGTACTATCATCATCCGTTTCTGTGAGTGGGGGTGGTAAAGATTGAAAGAGGATGATGACGACGGCAATGACATGATGATTACGGTAATGATGAAGAGAGTGATGGTAATGATATCGGTGATGCTGATTGTGATAGCAAAAAGAAGAGGAAACAGAAGTGACCATAACTATGAGAGGCGATTATTGTATATGAGAGAATACAAAGTTGTGCAACTGGATTATGGATTTCATTTTCTGTTGAGGAACTGATATTAGGTAGCATTCTACACACACACACACACACACACACACACTCTACACATAAGAGAAAGATTTTCGTGAATGTGAATATACAGTGTGTGTGTGTGTGTGTGTGTGTGTGTGCATGTTGGTCAATGAGAGAGGAAGCCTATCTGTGGCCACATGGTGTTTCTGTTCCTCTCTTCAACCGCTGACATCATCTGGAGTGACACACTGCCTACTGACTTCCTTCATCTCATTAATCACTTGTGTGTTAACAGAAACACACTCGCCCCGACTCCTGTACCCTTTACAGCTCTGCACTACATTCCACCCCCCGCCGTTAGCCTCCCAGCTCCTACATCAGCCTCTAACCCGCTTCCTCAGCTGCCGCTGTCTGCCTCCCCACTTAGCAGTGACCTTTGACCCCACCCCCATCCCTCCACCACC
The DNA here is from genome assembly GCF_048128805.1 of Centroberyx gerrardi. Lineage (NCBI taxonomy): Eukaryota > Metazoa > Chordata > Actinopteri > Beryciformes > Berycidae > Centroberyx > Centroberyx gerrardi. The sequence goes on along the minus strand of NC_136003.1, from coordinate 15,667,104 downwards.
ACCTGCATTAGCTCAGGGTCAAGGTGGTAATAGCCATGCTTTCTCCACCTGTCTCTCACTGCTCACCTGCTGCACGGGAGAGGAGGGATGAAATAAGGGGGGGGGGAGAGAAACCAGACTTCCATTTCTTCGAGTGCATCCCATTTTTAACCGCAGCTTTGTTCAAAGTGTGTACTTTGACTTTCCCGAGGCCTCTGAACTGTGCGTAGCGCGCATGTTGTGAAACTCACAAAATACATAAAGCAAACCACAGCCGTTGGAGGGCAGGTGATACTTTCTAGCGTGTTATCTTCCAAGATAAACCTGACAAGATGGATGATCAATCCTGGGATCTGATTGGCTGCTCTGAACCGAACTGAACTTCAGCCATTAGATAGACAGAGAGTGAGAGTGAGACAAAGAAAGAGAGCAAAAGAGAGACACAGAGAGAGAAGAGAGAAAGAGAGAGACACAAGCACACAGACACACGCACTGCCTTATATGCCGATTTTTTTTACATGTTTTACAACTGTTTTATGTCATTATAGATATTGGTGATTACACACTATTTTATATTACATGTTTTTGAACCAAATAATTGATAATCTCAATATGGTTTGAATGTATACTGTTGTTGGACATTTTTAATTTTTGTTTATTGCTTTGGCAATATTGTTCCCTTATTGTGTTAATAAAGTAATTGAATTGAGAATTGAGAGAGAGAGAAAAAGAGAGAGAGAGAGACCCTAACCCACTGGGGGGCAGTTAGCAGTGAGCTTTATGGAGTGGAGTGGTGAGAACTTGCAGTATATCAGCTTTTATGATACTGTAAAAACACACAGATATATCTTGGTAGGGAGAATAAGGGGGCTGCTCACTGGTCTATTTTCTGCTGCTGTCTAAGATATGTGGGGCACTCTCATTCCCCTTGTCTAAGTGCACACACACACACACACACACACACACACACACACACACACACACGCACACACACACACACACGCACACACACACGCACACGCACACACACACACACACACACACACACTTATAGAGCCACTCTGCCAGGGCCAACGGTAGCCAAAACACACATTAACCCTGTGGGATGAGCCACGGTCTGCCTGTGTATGTAAACTACAGCCTACACACACATAAACCTGCAGGCTCCTCAGTGTAAATAAAGTCAGTCATCTCCACCACCTAAAGGACTTCTCCACTCAAACAATAGCCCGTGGGAAAATAAACCCATCGGTCGGGCGGATGAAAGATGACAAAGAGAAGAAGAAGAATTGAATCACTCAGCTTCGCAATACAAAAAGATGATCAGTTCTGTAGTCTTTTTGAGCTCAGCCAACATACACACTGAGGAAACATGACTTTCTCTTGCTCAACCCGACTTGAAAAGGTGGGGAAACTAGCTGCGTCTTTCCATTAGGCCACTCCGAAACAGTCTGTGATGTAGATTATAAGTTTATACGGGCCATAGAAATCAAAGACATGCGTTGTTTGATGTGCAAAACCAGGTGGCTTTCCTATGTGTGTAGGCGTCAGACAATCGCTTAAATAAATGGGTGGTTTCACAAGTTAAGCCAAGGTGTGCACAAACTGGGTGTGTTTGTTTGTGTTTCCGCTACCCCCACCCATGTGAAGGGCGCTGTTGGGAGAGGGTATGTGCCCGCACTCGTGCCCTCTGCCTTCTCAGCTTCCCTCCATTTTGGTGTGTGTACACGTCCATCTCACTCCTCTCTCTTCGCTCCTTTCATCTTTCTCGCTTGCTACTTTTCCTCGTTCGCTCCTTTCTTGATTTTTCTGGGTTAGTACAAATTATCAACCCCCCCCCCCCCCCACCTTTCCCTTTTCTGTCCTCTCTCTGCATGTTGGTGTAGCTGTCCTTATTTGGCTTCCCTTCGAGTTAGTGGGAGTGTGTGTGTGAATGTGACTGTATGTGTGTGTGTGTGTGTGTGTGTGTGTGTTTCCTCCTGACTGTGAGTCACTGCTTGTCTGACTCACGAGCGCTAACAAAAACACACAGTTGCCATGGGGACGGACTAACCCCCGTCCCCCCCGCCCTGTTCTCTCTCTCTCGCTCTCTCTCTCTCTCTCTCGCTCTGTCTCTCTTTCTCCCTCTCTCTGTTTCCGTAGAGCGGCTCTGGTTTCTCTCTCCTCGTGGGCACCGCTGCACCCCGGGCAGCCCTGGCACTGTTACATGGGTGGCACTCTAACTTGGGTGGGGTGGTGGGGGATAAGGGTGGGGATCTGGGCATGGACACTCTGCGAGTTCGGAGGACAGGGAAAGACAGACGGGATAGAGAGACACTGAAGCAGAATAAAAGTTAGAGTGAAAGAATAAAAGTGAAAAGTGTTGGGAAATAAAAGTGTTTAAAAGGAAGGAAACCGAAATTGAAGTTCGGGAGGTAGGAGGGCAGAAATCTAGGGTGCAAGACAGGCAATCATCTATCAACAATAAACGCCTGCATGGGCCGGGACGTGCTAAATAGAAAGTGCCCACCTGTGGCTCTATTCTCTGCCTCTGTTCTCCTGCTTTTACTGCTCTGAAATTGCAGCCTGCTTTGAACTGGTGCTGTCCTTTGATGTGCTGGCGTCACTGCTCGGCCTTGCCGTAGCCTCCAGGGAGCTTGATAATGTGCCCACGTGTGGCGTTGCGTTTCGACAAAGATCAGGTAGGGCACTGGATGTACCCACGGCCTCACGCTAGCAGCGCTTGGCCTACTTCCTGGATGCTAAATGCTGGTGGTGCGCCACCTAGTGACCAGACAGTGTGTTATTTTTGTCATGATGACTGCTTTTTTGTTCAGTTCTTTCTTTCTTTCTTTCTTTCTTTCTTAATGGCAGATATATTCTAGCTGCCTTTCTTTTGGTTAAGGGCCATATTCTGACTATAGCAATGTGATTCTAATACAGTACCAAGTTTATTTTTGCAGTGATTGCATTGCAGTTTCTTGGTCTTTGTATCTTAGACTAACTGCCCACACATGCACTGTATAATAATTAAAATGTATAATGTGACAGACCTCAGCGATAACAGCTCAGGTAGCCGGTGCTGTTATTGCTGCATGCTGACATCTGACCTTAACCTGACCTAACCTTTAACCTCCACATGACTTAGTAATGTAAGACACCAGGTGATGACACCAGAGGCCAAGCGGACCGCTCTGTCACTCTCTGGTCAAGCATGGTGGAAGACAGTGTGATAAACACACACAGAGACACATGCATGCATTGTTGCATCTGTCCCACACACACACACGCACATGCACACGTTTAACCTCTGTGTAACCTTTGAGGGGACTGAAGCCTGACGGCAGCTGGCTGGTGGAGAATTCTGAGAACAGACTGAAACTGTACGCCAACGCCGGCATAATCCTCCTCCGAGATGGGGAGAGAGAGAGAGAGAGAGAGAGAGAGAGGGGGGAGGAGAGAGAGAGAGAGGGAGAGAGAGATGGAAGGAGAAGGAAAGAGAGAGGAAATAAGAGATAGGAAGATAGCAAGACCAAAAGGAAGAGAGTGAGAGAAAGAGATCATTCCAGTCCCACAGACAGGCAAAACAAATTGGAAAGAAACAAATCTTTGGAAAGATTAGCTTGCGGAACAGATAGAGTGAAGGAGAAAAAAAAATGAGCATCAAAGACAGAAGAGAGAGAGATGACGACAATATCATATCATATATTCAAGAACGCCATTGTCACACTTTATTGAAAAAATGCAACCTGCCATATATACTGTATGCTTCTATATACATCAGCCATTGTAACATAGTGTTTTGCTCTGGGTTTGAATGTCAGATCATATAGAGCAATAGAAAAGAGCCCTACTGCACACAGATGGATGCTAGATCACAAAACAAATGTTCAAAAATTAATCAAGACAACTACTATTAGTGTGGACTCTGTGGAGTGACAGCGAGGATGTGAATAGGTACAACAAAAACAAATGTCCACATAGATGACTGACATTTCTCCCACCGGTCCCATTTGTCACGTCGATGCAGCGCGGCACAGCTGACACTGTGTGCACATCAGAGCAAACCATTACATCAACAGCGGTGGAATGTTTAGGCAACAGATACTGCGTGGACTGCATCATGTATACCTTCTCCACATATCTGCCGTGGATTACGCAGTGGCGTGTTCCAAGTGTGTGTTTGTGTGTGTATGTGAATGACAGCTGTCCCTGTGTGAGTTGTAATCCTCAGTAAGCTCCATGGCTCCCATAGTCTCATTCAATATAGCCCCTCCAGCATCTTTGACCTTACTGTGTGCCTCTCCCACACTCCCACACTCCCCACCACCCACTCACACTGTGCTCATCTTTGTGGCTGTACTGCGCTGGGCCAATAAATATGATTTGTTGACATGTTGTAGTTTCGAATAAACTAGTAGTGCTTTTGAGCTGCGGAGCCTTACACTTGCATTTTCTCTTGGCCCTGGCCCTAACAAGCCCCACAAGCCCTGCTGTGGAAAAGCGGCTTCAGCATAGTTTCACCGACTGATGGGACTCAATCACTGTATCTTTTTAGCTTGATATTTCACTGACGTCAGATGTTGAAACCAACGATAACTCCCTGTCTGTTATTGTAAAGTGAAACCCAAGACGACAAACTAAGTTGCTTGACTACTATGTAATGTGACAATTCCCTTTTCTGTTTTTCTGATCATATTCATTGATGCCAATGATGGTAAGTCTCTTTTATGTCTATACAATGTTATTAGCCCCTCCATAAACTTAATACAAGGGCTGGGATGGCAGTTAATACAGATTCACTAATGGTTGGATACCTTGCATACTGAGTTTTTAGAGTTTTCCTTCCAAAGCTGGTCATAACATACTTTCCACTTTTCCGCTTTATCAACTTGCTTTCAATTCACAGTCAAACAAGTAAATGTAATGTAACAACTACATAAAATTGTGATTTACATCACATTATCACTGAGTGCTTAGCTCTCACTGTTATTGTAACCTTCACAGCTTCCTAATACCCTCAGGAATAAATCTTACCACTACCTCTCTTTTCTGTCTTCCACCTGACTTAAATTAATAAGGTTTCTGGCAGTAGAAAACATTGCGAGACGATGAATGATGCCAAGATAATCATCTATTCTATTTTCTTTGGCGATATCTTAGGTGAAGTTTCACTGACACAGGGGGCCTCTGTTTGGCGTGTAAGATCGCCCTCTCCTGTTCGCAACAAGCAGTTTAATATGACTAACTTCTCATTCCTTGTGCCTTTTGCCCTTCGCTATTCACACACCTCCTCTTCCTCTCTCTTTGTTAATGTATTTAAAATAAGTGGTGATTCCCTTTGTTATCTATGTGTGTTTTGGAGTAGCAATATACTGTATCTACGGTATGGGAAAAAGAGGTTAGTGGTGATAAATGCATTACGTGTTTCATCCAAGTCTTACATAGGAAGTGACATTAATTCACGTTGAATAAAGCAGGGTTGATCTGAAGCAAAACAGCTGGTGCATAGTAAGGGCTGAAGCTTGAACTCTATGTAAAAATATACATACATATGACCCGCTGCCAGGGGTGAGAGAGATACATTATGAAAAACCAGGGAAATGACCAATACCAAATGAGAAACCGGTCAACAATTGTCAGTCCTCTTCTTTGTCGGTGAATAATAATGTCAAACAGCTGAGCGGGTCGGGGCTCGACTCTTTGACGTTGAGCTGAGGGATCTTCTGCCATCTGTGGGTTTCCATTGACTTGCAGGCCAAATCTCCCACAACGTCCACAATCATTAACGTCACAGTGTCCATAAAACTCTGTAGGATGCAGTTCTTGTTCCTGGGATAAGACTTCTTTATACTTGTTTATACTTTGTTTGAAATATAAAAATAACTGCCTCTCCCATTTGTTTGAACCAGTCTTGAAAGGAGGGGTGAATCTAGGGGTGGGGAGAGCGGGATGATTAAAGGAGAGAAAGAGTGATGGGGATTAGGGCAAAAAGTTTTGAGAAAACTGGGGGAAAAAAAACTTGTATGCAATACTCCCACCCTCTAAAAGTCTGTGAAGCTTTTACGTTGCTTTTCCTTCTGTTGTAAAAGTGCGCTAAATAAGAGTGGGAGCTTCGCAGAGTCAGTACAGCTTTTGCTTAACAGTCAGCACTTTTTGGATGCTCTATTTTGATGAGGGGATGGGACAAAAGTAGCTGTAGCTTAAAAAGTAAAACATCACCCTTACGTCGCGTACTGAAAGCCCTTTTACTCTGGGAACAAATTATGGTCGAGGTGGTGGCCATCTTTGCTCTTTCTCGAGAAGAAAATTGCTCTGTGGCGTTAAAAAGGAAAAGTTCCCACAGCACACCCTCGTCAATACAGAGAGCAGCAGGGAGCTCACATCTCTTCCCGTGGGTCCCGCAAGTGTCCTCGGAGGGGAATGTCTCAGAAATTGCTGAAGAGCTGGTACTTCATTCTCCAGTCCATCGGCGGCGCCCTCTTCTTGGCTCTCTTGGCGTGGGCCTTCTCCTTGGCCTCGGCTGCCGTGGGGCTCAGGCGCAGGCCGATCTCAGCGAACGCGTCCAGCAGGCGGCCGCCCTCGTCGTCCGCCAGCTAGACGGGACACACCGGAACATGGAAAGACAGACAGACAGACACAGGGGTTAAGGTTATTGACTTTCATGCGTAGCAGGAGCCATTAAAGACCAAACACAACACCGTACATGAACTCCCGCCCCTACCTGCGTGCTGTTGCCCTGGCTGCTGAGGTCGGACAGCGTGGACCTGATGGACTGTGTGGTGGAGCTGCCGTTGATCTGGGGGCTGGGGGAGCCGTTGGATATGGACGGGCCGTCATAGTCTGTGGAAAAAATGTCAGGCAGGAACATTGGCATGCTGTTCTCATGGCACTGGCATAATGTACTTTTTACAATTAAACTAAGCATTGAAATCACACTCAAAAAAGGATATTGTCAACTTCAAGTGCCTTAACTCTTGGGTGAACATTGTGTATGAACATTGTGCACACTTCAAAAAATGACTAGCTGTCCAGTGATTTTAACTTGATTCCAGACCTATCAAGCTTATTTCATTATATTTTTAGTCAAATTATCTCACCACACTAGCAGATAATCTTGCTGGTTTCAATACATTTCACACCGATATGACTTCTTTCAAGAAATCATAAAACAAAAATCTTGAAACAAGAAACTTTCTCCAAGACAATTTCACTTTTACCAAGTAAATGTCCTGAAACAAGTTACATTATCCTGAAAAAACAGTCAAATTTGTTGAAACCGGTAAAATTATCTGCCAGTTAAGATGATTTCACAAAAAAAATCCTAAAATAAGCTTGATAAATCTGGATACAAGATAAAAGATAAACAGGTTTGTCAGTTTTTGCAGTGTAAACACTTAATTTTTGAGTAAGCCATTGTGTTTACATTGTGCGTAAGCTTTATACATAAAGTCTGTTCAAAGGAGTGGGAGGATCTCACTCAACAAAGAGGACATCTTACAATGTTTATATCTTATAATGTTTACATGACCATTTTTTCAACTGACAGCGATGCATCATGAGAGTTCTGGAGCACCACAGTGCATTTTGGGTAGTGTAGTCCTCCTACCTCTGAGATGGCAGACTGTGGGGACGACTCCCATTCTCTTGAAGTGTTCGTCTGTGTGTGGGTCCACCACCAGCAGCCTGGTTTCATCTCCCCCGTTCTTTATGAAGGCCACCACCTCCGCATGGCGCATGCCCTCGATGTTCACTCCATTCACCTGAGGAGGAGAAGAGAGAGACAAATGGAACGGGGACTTTTAGGTGGGAAGGAGAGAGACTTTGACTTTGCTCTGTATGTTGACTGTTACATATCTTGCTGGCCCATCAGCATGTTATGCACCATGATATAGAACAGCTGATTGTATTTCTAAACTGTTAGGGTTAGCCTGTTGCTTTAGGCCAACTGAGCTGACTCTTCTCAAACAATAGTGATTTGGAGTAGAGACCTGGACCAAAGGGGCTAGGGCTAAATGAAATTACAATGTACCATATCAGACAATTCACTTTTATTTATAATACTGTATGGACCTAAATGCCCACCACAAATATCCTTTTCAGATATTTCTCTTTTTCAACCCTGGTTGTTATATATTTAGCCATTATCTGCCACAGCCAATTACGGACCTCCATGATGGCGCCAGCCGTGGTTGCTAGGAGACTTCTGACGCAGCTGCAAAGCCTCTGTTGAATTTGGACTGGTCAGATTGAACAGTGTGCTACCTCATCCAGCCAGTAGGTGGAGTCATGCAACAACATACTGATTATCCACTGACTGGAGCCAGATAAAACTTGTAGGGCAGCAGTCACACATCTCTGTTCAAAATGTCTGTGAGACTGTCTGCACTGCTCTACACCAAGGTAGCCCACATAACATTACTCATCTATGAATTATTACAACACCAATTCAGGGAAGAGTGCAGGACTGTATTATACATGTTGTTGTGGATGTATAAATATGGTGTATTAAGAAGTAATTCCTCTTTAAAACAGAAAAAGTCCACTTTTTAAGAGGTAATGCAACAATCAGACAACATTTATGGGGCTAGACCCTAAGAAGATGGACATAAACAGTGAAACAGAGGGATGGCATGTGTATGTGTGTGTGTGTGTATGTGTGTGTGTGTGTGTGTGTATGTGACTGACTATGCGTGTGACAATATTGCCCTTGCCTCTACACCTAGCTAGCAAAACACAATGGGCCATTATTGCTTGCCCTTATCTAGATGTGTGGGTTTTGGACGCCTGTGTTTCAACAGCTTTGTCCAGACCTCTGCTTCTCTAAGGCAGGTAGCTTCGCACCACGCCAAGTTAATGTTGGTACACCATCTATTATTGATGGCTCGCCTGGGCTCCGGCTATAGTGTGGGTTTCAGGTGTCAGTGTCCTGAGGGGGAATTTGTTTAAAATTCACTCTGCTTATGACAGGAGGGCGGTGGAGAAGCGGAGGTGGAGAGGGAAGAGCGCAAACTCTCAAAACTTGCTCTTGCTCTCATTTCTGAGTAAGAAAAATAAAATATGACTGTAGGAAAATGGGAGACAGACTACACGGGTGTTTCGGTGTGTTAGGAAAACAGATATCAGGAAGGAAAACGAGATCGAGAGAGAGTGGAAGGGAGAGAATATTGTAAATGAGTTGGAAGAAACAGAAGAAGAAAGAGTGGGATCAACAGATGGAAAATGAGAGCAGCTGCTGACCTCTCCTCTCCTCTCCTCCTCTCCCCTCCTCCTCTCCTCTCTTGTCCTCTCCTGTCCTCTCCTGTCCTCTCCTCTAATCTCCTCTACATATCTAAACTCTCTCATCTATACTTCCTTCCCCGTCCATTCATCTCTCCTTCCATGAGTCAGAGGAGTCAGAGGAGCAAGACAGACTCATCCAGTCATACACACAAATAAGTCAGGCAGGCAGACAGATAAACAGATAAACAGGCAGACAGATAGCAAGGCAGATGGTCAGGCAGTCAAACAGGCAGACAGATAGTGAGACCATCAGTCAGACAGGCTGACTGACAGACACTCAGTCTGTCGGTCAAATGGTCAGTCAGTCAGTCAGTCAGTCAGATAGACAGACGGTTCCATGCAGAGAGAACAAGCATCTTTTGTATTAGGCCAAGCAGCAGGTGTTGTGTCATGTTTCACAGCCCTTCCTTAACCATCCATCCCACACAAACAATACACAACACTGCACCCTGCCCACCGGCTAATTAATACTGTGCTGTAGTACAGTGTGAGTGCTAACACACAGAAACTTGTTCTCATGGGAGTATTCCTTGTGGATCCTCTTGACAATACTGTGTGTGTGTGTGTGTGTGCATGCTTGTGTGTCCATCTGTGTGTGTGTCATGAAAGTCATGGAAGGTCCAGTCATCTGAGGTCCAGTGGCCAGTGGTCCAGTCTTTTGATGTGGTTTCTGTGTGTGTGTGTGTGTGTGTGTGTGTGTGTGTGTTTGTGTGTGTGTGATATACAAAAGCAGCTACAGACTGACCTTTGCAACACATGGATCAAAACAAACAATTTCAAATGCATCTGCACATCTGTGTATGTGTATGTGATGTGTGTGAGCAAGTCCTATTCTGGACAATAGATTAGGTGTGTGTGTGTGTGTGTGTGAGCGTGTTCTTTCATGATGTGTGCCATATGTGGGAAGTGGAGTGTCCCAGCTGATTATCAAGCTGATGTCAATTCACTGGCTTATTTGTCTAACAAATGGGTTTAAGCATGACGCTGATAGCAGGTTATTATGAAATTAGCCTTAAGTGTGTGTGTGTGTTCGTGTGTGTGTGTGTGTGTGTGTATTTGGGTGTTTTGGGAGAGTGAGTGTAGTGCACATTTATATGGTCTTTAGTAGTATGTGTGTGTGTCTATATCTGTGTCTCATCTATTGTTATATGAGGTTGGGAGTACGAGGTATTCAGCGCAGACAGAGCAGAGAGGCTGGTGTCGGTGTTTCTGCCAAACACTGCCAGAAAGCTGTGCTCTCATCATAGCCTTTACAAGTGATACGACTAGCCAAGAGAGAGAGAGAGAGAGGGAGAGAGAGAGAGAGAGAGAGAGAGAGAGATCTGTCATGGTTGTGCACCTCTCTAACAAGCTGCTGACAGATGACACAAGCACTGTCTTGACGCATGGTCAGAGACGGCTGCAATTATCCACACACACACACACACACACACACACACACACACACACACACACACACACACACACACACACACACACACAGCATCATAGCCAACGAATGGGGGCTCAGATTTTATAGTCAAAACAAAACGAATACACTGAGATAAAGTTGGCAAGCTTGTGGTGGAGAGCGACCACAGGTTTACCTGAACATTCAGCCCCAAACAATACAACTTATCTTTGGCACAAAGACTCTGGGGGAAGCCCCCAGGAAAAGGCTATTGCAAAACATTGAAAAAACAGTCCAAATCTTTATTCAAATACTAAACACGTGCTTTTTCACACATCAACAAAAAGTTAAGAAAACAGTGCAATCAAGAGAAACATTTCTGTTTCTCCCATGTTATGTTTATTATACTTATTTGGGTAACTGGCAAGTTTGGATTTCTGATTTTTGTACAAACAAAACTGTTGTAAATAATGGTCAAAAACAAAAAAAAAAGATGTTATTAAGTCATAAAACCTTGCAGATGGGGGGCTGGGGAGGGGGGCGGGGTCTGGTTGATTTGCATCCCCATGGAGAGATACAGGGAGGTGGCTGACTGTTCAGCCACAGGATGTTCCCACACACTCTCACCAGCTTCCTAATGTTCCAGTGGAACATCAATACATAAGTACTCGAATTTCCCCTAGGGGATCAATAAAGTCAAATCTTATCTTATCTTACCCTCTGATACCACTGAAGTGTGATTAATATGTGTGGAGATTTTTACATGAAATGGTGTGGCACACGGTGAGATATTCATGTGTTCGTATGATTTGGCTGACTATTAGCCTTACATTTTGCCTCTCAGACTCAAATGGGTTTCGATGTGAAGTGCTTGCCACTCCTGAACATGATTTAACTTTTTTGGGGTCCTGAATTACCTTTGTTTAACCTTCCTATAAGAGCCTATTGGAGTTCAGTGTGGCTCTGCAGGGTCTGGTCAGGCCCTGATGTACGGCCAGTGGGGGCAGAGGTCATGGGAATGAAGGGTGAGTGCTGTGTGTGCACACTCAGATGAAAAAAACAAAAAAAACAAAAAACAAAATGCTTATGATGATATGATATTATATGATGTCAGTATTTTTCAACCTTTATTTAACTAGGGGAAAGTTGACTGAGCACCCATGCTCTTTTTCAATGCTGCCCTGCTTCACACAAACACAGTTACATACATTCACATGTGAGAGCTGCAGTCTTGATAGCCAGTGAGCAGCTCCACTGCCTTTTCACACCCACGTTTTCCAAGCCGTTCTGGAGATTTGAACTGTCAATCTCATGGTCGACAAGCCCGCTACTCTAACCTCCAAGCTACTCCCACCTACGTGTGTGCGTTTATGTGTGTACAGGCAAGATGCTGAAAGACTACTGTGTGTGTGTGTGTGTGTGTGTGACAGAAACCTGAGGCATTGCATTACTGTCTAAATCATCTAATTCCAAAGTCTACAGTTTGCCCTTGTTGTGTTCAGTTACGGACACTCTCCTCTTTGTCCCTGCTTCTTCACTCATACTCTCCTGCTTTCTCTCTCATATCACACACACACACACACACACACACACACACACACGTATGCCCACACACATACACAATGTCCACGCGCTACCCCTCTCTCTCCTCTCTCTCTCTCTCTCGTTCTCTCCCTCATACTCTCAGACACACACACACACACACACACACACTCACAGCACCCCTGCCCCTCCTCCCCCATGTCTCTCCCCTGTCTGCCCCTGCATTCCCCTTTGGCTCCTGCTATCAGATTGATAAATCACCGGCTCCCCTCGCCCCTATGACCAGCCGCTCCTCCGTCTCCAGTCTAACACACAGTGAAGACTGGGTTCAGGCCCTGTTATTCTTAGAAACAGGGGCCCAGTACCAGACACATGTGTGCCCCCTGCCACGCTAAGTACAGCCATCTACATGCCACCACATGTTTATACATTGTGGGGTCACGTCTGTATTCGAGCAGGTATTGGAACCCGTGCGCACTGTTACCAAGGCTAGATTTAGACTTCAGATTTCAGACTCACCTGGTGACTGTTTTGGACCATCGGAAAAATGTTAAGGGGTTGACTCCCAAACAATTAAGAACGGCTGATGCCGATCACTTGTCTAATCGAAAGAGGACTGATCGCAACGCTTCCTAATATGCAGCGTAGCCCCTACCTCAGGAGGAGAGCAGGAGGGCCAGTCTGCGGACCCTCAGCCTCTCCATAGCAAACACATGGGCGTCCAGCTCACTGGAGAGCTGCTGTGCAGTCAACTGGGACAGAGGGTCAGCGACTGGGAGAAGAGAGAGCGCCCGTCGACAAGCTCTCCCTGTCTTTCCTCTTGATCCGTGTAGCATCAGCAACAATTAATGGACCAAAGTACAGCAACACTGAGCTCACGAAAAAAATATTTTGACGTGTGTGTTTTCCACTGTAGGATTATATGGCCACAAATTCATCGATCTTTGATATGGCTTCAGTTAGTTTGGTCCAGTTGTGTGATCTCCCACTCTCAAATTCTCGCGTTGCATGTAAATAAACTCAATGATGTGATTCCTATGCACACTAGAGTGTGAGGTCATCTGGCGACGTCTAGTAACGTTAAAAGCAGCCAACAGCTACTTTCCTTGGAAGAGAGTTGGCAACACTGTGTGTGCGTGTCAATGTGCAGTTAAATAAAGATGCACAGGAGGAACACACGCAGGAGTACATATAGATTTGGAGGTAATGTATTGGATGGTTGTATGTAAATGTGGGCACATTAAATGTGGGTTGTGTGAGTTCAGCCATGCTTTTCACTTTTTATACCGACGATTGCCGTACAGATACACCAAATCAATATATTTTAAAGTATTCTGATGATACAGTTCTAATATCTCTGTTAAGTAACTCAGGCAACCCTGGGCTGCACCAACTTGCGTGAACAAAGTGGTCGAGTGGAGTGATAATAATGCTCTTGAGATTAACACAAAGAAAACGGAAGAGATTGTATTTGGCTCACCATCTGACTCTCATAAAGTTTCTATTGTTATCCATAATGAAAAAATCAATCAGGTATTTTCATATAAATACTTGGGTGTGATGATAGACCATCTGTTATCCTGGAAAGACCACATTGAAACTGTCTGTAAAAGGACAAAACAAAGAATTTGGTTTCTTCGCCGCCGTCTTTTGGGGCAAGTAGACAAATTCTTCTTTTGTTTTTTACTTCTGTGATTATGAGTGTTCTACAGTATTGTAATAATACATGGTACAAGTGTTTGTCCACTACTTTAAAGTCAAAACTGCTCCACCAAATAAAAATCTGCTCAAAGATTGTAGGCCAATCACTTGAGAAACTCTATGAATCAGCCTACCATAATAACATATTAAGGCTGGCCAACAACATTGTCTCTGACCCCAACCACGTCCTGAACAGCGAATACAAACTGTTACCATCAAATCGGAGATATAGGGTTCCACGATTTAATAGGGTTAGACTGAAGCACTCTTTTGAACACCAGTCAATCCTAAAATTAAATATAGAGCTTAATCCCAGATCAAATGTACGTTGAAGGGCCTTGAATACTGTCTTTTGTGATTGTAATGAAATGTTGAATGTATGTATCTTTGTGTCCTGTCTTAATTTTTGTCTTTTTTGTGATGTTGCAAATGGAGCTGCTGTGATGCAAGAAAAATTTCAGACTGGATCTGACAATAAAGTATTATCATCATCATGTGGAAAAGCAGGAGTGCATGAACGCAGACACGCAGATATAAACACACCTATAAATACACAGACACATGCATGCTGCATACCCACACACACATACACACGCACTCCTCCAAAGTGTGTGTTACAAGAGACAGATAAGGGGCCTCTTGAAGGATTGTGACCATTATCTCCAAGTCTCTTCCACCTGGTCAATCATGCTGTTGCTCTCCTCTACACAGCACCATGAAGACAGACTGTGTGTCCCAGCAGCCTAACCATGAACCCATTTATCAATAACCACCTCATTAGGGCACGTACATTTTTCACTACCTCCTGATGGAATGCTCTACTTCATTCCTCATGCCAAACTGTCGTCTCAACCAAACTCATATACACTCATTCCCTATTTTGTACTTGCCCTTCTACTACCCAAATCCAGCCAATAATCGCTGCTGTGAATTCTTTGATGAACAGTAAAAAGTCAAATTCTGAGTTTTATCCTTGAACGATAATAGTCTAAGGTGAATCATTCTCCACCTCTATCTCTTTATCCCGTTACACTGTTCTCATAAAAGGACACCCACACAAGACCCACACACATACCCCTAACCCCACTGCCCCCACCCACCCACACACACACTCCATCCTCACACCTACACACCTCAATGAGCCTGTCTTGTGGGCGGAGGCCGGCGCGGTCGGCGGGCGACCCCCGGTCCAGGGAGCGGATGTACTGTCCAGGCCGCGACTTCTCACTGTGCAGGTTGAAGCCGTAGCCCGTCTCAGCCCGCACCAGGTGGCACAGACGGGGGACGAGCTCCGATGGGTCGATTGGGGACCGCGACTGGGACTCGACCTTGATCTGGGCTTGAGCATGGGCAAGAGCCTCCTGGAAGAGAGGGAGAGAGGTACATGTGATACTTTAATCTTTATACTTCCTGCCCTCCATTGGAAGGTCAGAGGTCGGGGTCAGCTACTGAACAGCGACCCCTGGAGCTGGTGAGGATTTAGTGCCTTGCTCAAAGACACTTGGGGAGGGCAGATGAACCCAGGTCCTTTGATTGAAATACCACACCCAAATATGTGGTGTAGTAAGCAATCAACATGCATGTTCTCAGCAGGTCAGGGGAACATACCAGTTGGATTCATTTATTTGTTTTATTTATTTGTTTTGTCAGGGACAATGCACATTAATCAACATCAATATCACAAGGTAATATCAATGTAAATGTACCAGGGTTAGCTGTAAGAGCTAATTTGCACCTGTAGTCCATAAAATCTATCTATCATTATTATACTTTGGTTTTATCCATAGTCTACACAGCAACAGACCTCTCTATGTGTTCACAATGGTTCTGTTTTAGTTTCATTTTAGCTGCACATTCAAAAGTGTGATATCAAGCTCATAGCCTTATACATCATGGATATGGGTAAGTATGCCTTGATTTTTCCTATCAAATATTGATGTATATATAATCAACGCTAAAGTCAGTGAACCATGGAACCATGGAGCGAGACAAACCTTCTGCAGCATGCAACAAAAACAGCAGTGCTCTCACATAGAGTTGCATATCCTACCATTAAAAGTGATTATTTCTTTTTTAGGGAATTTCTAAGTAGCTTTCGGTGATTTTTTTTTGTTGGCTCTGCATTGGAAAATTGAGATTGCAAAAGCTACCACAGGAATGTAATTAAAAGTTAAAATGTTCACTCATCGGTCCATGATAAATATGTATAATTGAAAACAAAAGGAATATGGAAAGGAAACCGTTTTTCAGAGGGTAACCATGGAGAAATGGACTCATTCTCTGCTATTTTCTGTGGAGAAAACACACCAAAATACTGGTATTTAAATGGCGGAGCAGGTGGGAGTGTCGCGTGCATGAAAGAGCTGAGGAACGTACCTGTACCGAGCCGGTGAAGACAGCAGCATTGATTAAAACAAGAGTGTTTCTTCTTTTTCAAGAGACAGATGACTAAAAAATGCACCCGAGACGCTTCTGGTGTAGACATAACACACTGTTAAATACAAACATACTTCTCCCTGTGCTGTGACCTTGTCGTGGTGGAGAGGCTTGCGTGCTTCTAAGACCCTGAGAGCTATACTGGGGGGAGTCTATGGCTCCTGGTAGGTCTAACCATACCAGATTGGTCTCGGGTGAGGAGCCAGACGAAAGCCAGCACACCGGCCCTCCAGGTTTGGGGGTTGGGCGTGGCGCTAACAACGCTACCCCGCAAAAACGCAGAAGTAGTTACAGAAACTACAATGAGCAAAACTATTAGCATCAGGCCCATAGTCAACCCTAGCCACCCAAACCACTTGAGCAGCAATATGACCGCTTCTGATGAAAGCCGAAAGGAAGTCAGGAGTGCGAAAGAGAGGCTACTGGGGCCAAAAATCAAGATCCGCCTTGGAGCATGGAATGTCCGAACCATGTATGAGACCTCCAAGACAGCACAAGTCCTCAGTGAGATGAAGAGGTACCATCTGGACATCCTGGGGCTAAGTGAATGTCGTTGGAGTGGCTCTGGACGTCAAGTTCTGAATGATGGATCTGTCATCCTCCATTCAGGCCATGAGAACACTCACACACATGGCGTAGCCATCATTCTTTCAAAGGCGAAAGCCAAAACCCTGCTAGAATGGGAACCAATAAGTGAGAGGCTGATCAGAGTGCGTCTCAATTCAAAGTTCTGCAAACTCACTATATTGCAGTGTTACGCACCAACCAATGAGGCTGAAGAGGAGGACATAGACGACTGGTATGAACAGCTACAAATGGCGGTCTCTAAGGTACCCCTACATAACATGCTCCTGATAACTGGAGACATGAATGGCAAAGTGGGAACTGACAATTCCAACAACGAGAGGGCAATGGGCATCCACAGATGTGGCGAAAGAAACAACAATGGTGAACGCCTTGTTGCTCTCTGCATGAATAACAACTTGGTCATCGGCGGAACCATCTTCCCACACAAGAACATCCATAAGCTCACGTGGAAGTCACCTGATGGTAGGACTATTAACCAAATAGACCATATCATTAATAGCAAGTGGCGTAGGTCACTACAAGACGTGAGAGCTTACCGGGGTGCAGATGCCTATAGCGACCATTACCTAATCGCTGCCACCATCAAGCTCAAGTTAAAAAAGATGGTCCCACAAGGCCAGCGGCCGAGGAAACTGAACATTGCAAAACTTCAGTATCCAAAAGTAAACAAGGAGTTTGTGGCGGAACTCAGAAGCCGCTTCAGCAAACTAGATGCTGTTCATGAAATGGAAGAACACACCATAAACAGCAAATGGGATGCTATCAAGACCACATACTCCGAAACTGCACAAAAACTACTGGGCTTCAAACAGAAAGGGGCCAAAGAATGGATATCAGTTAACACCTGGCAGAAAATTGAAGAGAGGAAACAACTGAAGGCAAAACTACTAAACATCAAGTCTCAACGACTCCTTAAGAAGGCCAAGACATCCTACAAAAACAAGGACAGGGAGGTGAAGAGGAGTGCCAGGAGAGACAAGAGGGTCTTCGTTGATAACCTGGCAAGTGAAACAGAGAAAGCTGCAGCCTATGGAAACCTGGGCACAGTGTACAAGATCACCAAGCGACTTTGTGGCAAATGTACAAACCAAACTACACCTGTTAGGGACAAGAATGGCAACATCTGTACATCAGAGTGCGAGCAAGCAGCTAGATGGGTCCAACACTTCCAGGAAGTGCTCAACCTCCCTGAACCAGAATAACCAGCCAACATTATAACAACAGACGATCCCCTGGAAATCAACACCAGCCCCCCAGACTTTGATGAGGTCAGAACTGCCATTCTAATGCAAAAGAGTGGTAAGGCATGTGGCATAGATGCTACTCATGCTGAGATGCTGAAGGCCGACATTTCCACATCAACAAGAGTCCTGACTGACCTCTTCCAAAACATCTGGAACAGTGACACCATCCCTGAAGACTGGTCCAAAGGTCTTATAGCCAAAATCCCCAAAAAAGGTGACATCAAGAACTGCAACAACTGGCGAGGAATTACTCTTGTTTCTATTCCAAGCAAGGTGTTCTGCAGAGTCCTTCTGAACAGGATGGAGGCAGCCATTGACACCAGGCTTAGACAGGAGCAAGCAGGCTTCAGGAAGGGAAGAGGATGTATGGACCAGATCTTTGCACTGTGAAACATCATAGAGCAGTGCTTAGAATGGAACACACCCATCTACATTAATTTTGTAGACTTCAGGAAGGCCTTTGACAGTGTTTATCAAAACACTCTCTGGAAGATACTGCACTCTTATGGAATTCCACCAAAGATCATCACAATCATAAAAACATTTTATGAACACTTTGAGTGCAGCGTCATCATGGGCAACGCCCTCTCTGAGTGGTTTTCCGTCCAGTCTGGAGTGAGGCAGGGGTGCATCCTCTCCCCTATCCTCTTCCTCATTACCATAGACTGGATCACAACCAACACCATAGCAGACAAACCCAGAGGCATCCAGTGGACTCTGTTCTCCCAGCTGGAAGATCTTGACTTCGCTGACGATCTTGCTATCCTCTCCACCAACCACCCCAGCATACAGGCTAAAACAGACAGGCTCGATAACTTCGCCAGGCAGGTTGGACTCAGCATCAACACCTCCAAAACACAAGTGATGTATGTAAACTCCACCCCTACAGCACCCATCCTTGTGAATGGGGAACCACTTGAGTTTGTGGAAGACTTCACCTACCTGGGCAGCCTCATCAGTAAGGACAGCGGGGTCCAAAAAGACATCAAAGCAAGGCTGGGAAAGGCTCAGGGTGCCTTCTCCCAACTCCGCCCCATCTGGAGGTCCAAACAGTACAGCCTTAAAACGAAGCTGCGCCTGTACAACAGCAACGTCAAGTCTGTTCTGCTGTATGGTTCAGAGAGTTGGCGAGTGGTCAAAACAGACATGAGAAGGATGGAAGTTTTCCACAATGGATGACTGACGAATATGCCATATCTTTTGGCCAAACAAAATCTCCAACCACCAACTGTACAAGAACACAGGTAGCCAGAACATCACCAAAGAAATCACACACAGACGTTTGAGATGGCTGGGCCATGTGCTAAGAATGGAGCAGAACCGGGATCCTGAGAGTTGCCTTAAGATGGACACCACCAGGCAAAAGAAAACCTGGGAGTCCCAAAACCACCTGGTGCGGAACTGTGACAGAGGAGCTGAACAAGATGAACCTGTCATGGGGTGAGGAACATGATGCCAAGGACAAAATGCGATGGAGAGAGCTCATTGCAGCCTTATGTCCCATAGGAGATGAAGAGGAGTAAGTAAGTAAGTAAATACAGACATACAGACTGTTATTGGGCCTTTTGGTTAACTCACTGGTTTTGGTGATCATTTCATGTGCCAACAACTGAAATTATCCCAGGAATCAGTACAAGACATCTCCTTCTCGAGGGTCCATAGGCTGGGTAAGAAGGAGAGGAATAAAACTCGCCCCATCATCGCTCGGTTCGAGCATTTCAAACAAAAGGAGCTAGTGAAGACCCGAGGCAAGGCCCTTAAGGGTACAAACTTTTGGATGAATGATCAATTCCCAATGGAGATTAATGAGAGGCGGCGAAAACTTACTCCCATCTTTAGGGAACATAGGATTAAAAACCATAAAGTTTCCTTAGTTGTGGACAAATTATATATTGATGGGCAGTTGTACAGAGATTCAGAGATCACTCCGTGGCTGTTTTAAAGTTCTGACTGCCTTGTCTGTCTGTTTTATCTTTTAGAATGAAAACGCGACCTAGTCATACTGACTCTATTAATTTACACTTGTCAAAGAAAGGTTTACATATCGCTCATGTGAATGTGAACAGTTTGGTAAATAAGGTGGATGAGATACTAAATGTTGTCCAGAAGAATAATCTGCATGTGCTTGCTATTACTGAGACTCATCTTGACCAAACCATAACAAATGGACAAATTGATTTGAAAGGATACAATATTATAAGGAAGGACAGGAACAGAAGAGGAGGAGGTGTTGCCCTATATATTCAAGAGCATCTGCTGTTCAAAGTGCGGGATGATCTATGTGTGAATGGACTAGAGATCCTGTGGATTCAAATTCACCTCCCTTTCCAACAACCAACGTTAATTGGATGTGTTTATAGGCCCCCAAAATCAAACACATTATACCTGGATAAAATATGTGAAAGTATTGATCTTGCTCTGGATGAAAGGAAGGAATTATTTATGCTTGGGGACTATAATATTGACTGGAAAAGTAGTCACTCTGATGGGAACAAGACTAAGTTTACTCAATATATAGAGAGTCGTAATTTATTTCAAATGGTACAGGATATCACAAGGTCCTCAAGAAACAAATTTGGGCACAGAACTGAAAGTATTATTGATCTGATATTCTGTAATGCTCCGAATAAATGCTCAAATGTTAAATCTGTCCCGTTATCGTGGACAGATCATAATATTGTGTGCATTACTAAATACACCAAAGTGCCAAAAAGACCTCCTAGAGTGACTATAAGACGGAGTTTTAAAAATTTTAACTTAGAAGACTACCAGACAGATTTGGCCGCTGTTCCATGGGACCTTGTGTATCTTGAGGATGATTTGGATTGTGCTGTTGATTGTTTTACGAAATTGTTTACTGATGTTGTTGAGTACCATGCCCCTATAAGGAAAAGTACAATTAAAGCCAAATCATCCCCCTGGATTGACCAACAACTAAGAGAAGCAATATCTCAGAGGGATGAGGCAAAAACTGTAGCATCTAGGTCAAGATTAGATTCAGATATTATGCTATATAGAAAATGCAGAAATTTTGTTGTAAAATTGAATCGTCAGAAAAAGACCCTATATTATAAAACAGCTTTTGAGGGATGCAGAAACAATTCAAAACAGATATGGCATACAGTGAATGGTTTGCTTGGTAGGTCAAATAGTACAAGTCCTGTTAGTGTGGAGGTTGATGGAAAGATTAGAACAAAACCAGTAGACATTGCCAATTACTTTGCTGACTATTTTGAATCAAAGATAAATGATCTCAGGTCCAATATGAATAACAATGCCTCAAATGAATTACTGGTAGGTGAAGTAGACAAAAAGATTATGAAGGGGAAAAATTGCAGTTTTGTATTACCAGATATATCATTAGATGACATTGAGAAAATCTTGATTTCACTTCCTGATAATAAATCCCCAGGGTACGATCTTATTGACAACAAATTGTTGAAATCTGCAGCCCCATATATTGCTAGACCTGTAAAGTATCTATTTGATCTTTCTTTGCAACAAGGAAAGTTTCCCACAGAATGGAAACATGCAAAAATCTGCCCCATTCCTAAGGATGCTAAAATAGCTTTTACTGCACCCAACAGTCGCCCAATTAGCTTACTCTCCTCCTTAAGCAAAATTTTGGAAAGAGTAGTAAGTGATCACATTTGGAAATATATGGAAACTAATAACCTTCTAACCCATGCTCAACATGCATATCGTAAAAATCATTCTACTGAAACCGCTCTGTTACATATGACGGATGAGTGGCTAAGTGCCCTGGATCAAGGTAAACTTGTGTCGTTACTTCTTCTTGATTTCACTGCAGCGTTCGATTTGATAGATCACACAATTCTACTTAAAAAATTAATTCATTATGGCTTCAGTAAGAATGCTATTAATTGGATGAAATCTTATTTAAACGGTAGAAAGCAATCTATTTATGTTAATGGCTCCTTTTCTTCTCCACGTATGATTACCTGTGGCATCCCACAAGGGAGTTGCCTCGGACCATTGTTATTTATTATATACACAAATGATCTTCCCTTAGTGTTAGCCAACTCAAATGCACATATGTTTGCGGATGATACAACCATCACTGCAGTGGCAGATTCACAAACTCAGTTGCATGAATATTTATCAAATGATTTTAAATGTGTCATCAAATGGGTGGAAAACAATAAATTGGCATTAAATGTAAATAAAACGAAAAATATGATTATATGTACTACAAGAAAGAGGAAGAAATTACAGCCATGGTATTTAACATATGGCAGTGTTCAAATTAAAGAGGTTACAGGAGTCAAATTATTGGGAGTTAAAATACAAAACAATCTCTCATGGACGGCTCATATTACAGATCTTTCTAAAAGAGTGATGAAAATGGCAGGAATGGTTGGACGAATTGCAAAGTTTTTATCTAAAGACATTCTAAAGGTAATATCTCATAGTCTAATCTATAGTCATATTAATTATTGCTGTGCAGTGTGGGGCAATGCAGCTCAGAGAGACATGAGGAGACTGCAGATCACACTTAACAAGGCAGCAAGAATGGTCTTAAGGTGTGGGTTTGAAAAAGGAGTGAGTGAACTACATATTACAATGGGATGGCCCACAGTAGTAGAGCATGTGAGACAACATTCTATAGTACTAATTTCAAAAATTCAAAAGTTTAAAAAGCCAGTTAGTATTAAGGACAAACTGCTATTAGTACGTGATAAACATCAAGTTAACATAAGAATAAGAGATAAAAATCATTATGTACTACCAAAAATAAAAACTGAAATGGGAAGACGGACTTTTATTTTCAGAACTGTTAAATTATGGAATTCATTACAATAACTCACTCAAGAACAGTACGGCGGTTGGATTGTTGATTGCAAGATTTCAAGATTTAAATGTAGTTATCATCATACTATTGTATTGCACTGTCAGTAGGTTTGTAGAGTGAACACATGTAGATTAATATGTGTATATATGTAGGTCCATACGGGATAAGTGTCAATGTATGTAGGTTATATGTGTCATGCATGTATGTATATGATATGTGTGTCAATAATTATGTGTTGTATAATATGAATTATTGTATGCTTAAATGTTTTTAATGTGGACTCTTGGAAGATTAGCCAATAGGCTAAAAGAGATCCAAATAAAATCAAAATCAAATCATCATAAATCATTCATTTATTTTAAAGGAATGCAATTTTACTAAAGCATATTTGAAGAATTCAATTTAAACCCCCCCCCCCAAAAACCCCCAAACAAACAAAAATAAAAAACATTACCTGTAGTTCAGTATGATCAGTTTGTTGGTTAAGGACTTATCTTATATCTTTTAATTTCATGTTGTCAATCAGTTGTTTAGAATAGGTGACTCTTTTTATAATAGTGTATATTTCATTCTGAAATGAAACTGAATCACTGACAGACGTCCAACAACTTGGGTAAGCACATTTATAGAACCCCTATAATGGACGGCTCGTGTCTTGAGCTCTAAAGCGTGTTCATGCTGACTTCCCACCTACACACCCTGGGAAAAATGTGCGTGAGAGGGATGATTGTTGCCGGCCAGCTCTGTAACGTCAGCTGATATTAGCTATGAGGCTCGGGACAGGTAATGAGGGTGTCGGGTGACCGAGGGCCTGCGAATAAGAATCTATGTGCACACACCTTGTGCATCGCACACATCTGCAACTGTATTATGCAACAGTATACTCAGCCAGTCTACTGTTTCAACTGCACATGTGAGGCTACCACCACGGCCCAGCATGTGCCTGCTAAAAATACATATAGAGTAGGTGGGCAGGGTGAGAGTGAGAGAGATAGAGGGATGGAGAGGGAGGTAGGATGGAGAGAGGAGATGCTTGGTGATTTATTCTGACAGAGTGGACAGCTTTTTGCAAAACTCTCTTCTAACCCATCATTAATTTCCCCAATGTTATCTCCCTTTTCAACTTATAATGTGTCCTGTGTAATTACTTCAAATGCCTCTTAGAAATCACAGTCTAATCAACATGTGAGAGAGCCTCCCGTTCTACCCCCTGCACCATAAAAATAACACAGATGGCAACATATCATTTCATTTCATGCACCAAATTCTTTAAGCTAACTGTGATCTGGGCAGAATGCCTTGAGAGGGAGGGAGGGAGGGAGGGAGAGAGAGAGAGAGAGAGAGAGAGAGAGAGAGAGATGGAAGGAGAAGAAAAGAGAGAAAATAAGAGAGAAGGCCAGGCCTGACCCCAGAGGAACACAATGGAATAATTCAGACCAGTCCCACTCCCATTAATCCCAAAGATCCTCCAGTTCCTGGCTAGAGAGGAAGTGCCTGGGGTGGGCAGCAGGAAGGGGCGGGCCTTCCAAGGGAGAGCAAATATAAGCACCCTGGGATCTGGGTGAGGGAGGGAGATGGAAGGGAAGGGGAGGGAGGGAGTGTGTGGGAGGGCTATTACAGAAAATGAGAGATGCAGAGAGAGGATTGAGAGAGAAAAGTTCAAGAGAGCGAGTAAAGGAGCGTGCACAACCCAGAGAGATACAGCAGATAGAAAGATAGATCGATAAACAGACGGAGGGATGGAGCGAGACAGAAAAACCAAGATGACAAGACGTAGAGGGTGCACTTTCCAGCAGGAGAAAAGAGAGGGAGGGAGGGAAGAAAAGAGCGAGCGAGCGAAGCAGTGGAACTCTTATAGGATAAACAGTGTGAGCAGCACAGCTGGGAGTCATTATGCGGGGGAGACACAAGTGTCTGCCAATCTAACCTCTGACTGCCTCCCAATGCCTGTCCGCACCACACTAATCACCCCCTGGGGCCTGTGCCATCTCTCAGACACTTTGTGTGTGTGTGCTGAGGTGTGTGTGTGTGTGTTGACTGTCTTTGACTTTACTGTGCATTTATGTGTTTGTTGCGAGCGTGTGTCTGTGAGAGAGAGTAAGAAGAGAGAGAACGTCGCTGTGACAACACGACTGTGTGTGTGTGTGTGTATCTCCCCTGCTCTGTGTCAAAGCACATTCAGCTCTAGCCTATACAGAGATGGAGGATCCAAGCAGAGTGGGAGATCTCTTGCTCGTGCGGTGACTGGTCAAAGACCCCAGGAGAGAGACTCTTGGTTTCAAAGAGCTTGGAGGGTCAGCCAGAGAGCGGGGAGGGCTTGAGGATACCACACAGTCTCTCCAAGCCAAGAGGCTGTAAAATGAAATGCTGCAACTCCACTTGAATGGAAACGCTGCAAGCCTCAAATGTTCTGAGTACGCCCGTGTGCCTGTGTGTCTGTGTGTGTGTGTTTGAGATTGATTTTGTGTATCTTCAGGCATAGGAATTGAGCTTCTGGAGTGAAGAAAAAAAGTCTTTTGGGTATGACATATAAATCAGTACTACTGCATATTGACATACAGTGATGAATGTGACTAGTTGTAATGACACTCTTCCCAGTTGCTGTTGCTCCTGTGCGGTACATGTGACGAGACTGGATGGACAGGAATGAACCCAAAGGGGCAGAACACATAAATGATTAACATGCCGGCAAAGAACGGCCTCGAGTGCACTTTCTTTCTCCTGACAAGGTGTATAAAACAAAACCAAGAAATATTTCCTCTAGGACCTAAGTTAACGACTTGCCACAGAATGTGTGGTAACCAGATTAGCGCTCTCTCCAGTGAAACAGATTCTCAGCCCTATATATGACTAAATATGCAATAATCCACAATGGATAAGTGGATACAAGTGGATACATCCCATAGACTGAGCCATGTTTGTTTGAGCAATGGGTGTTGAAAGCTTCATAGTTCTGTGTTTTTCTGAATAATGTTTTGATGAGCGACAGAGCGAACCGAGACGCCGCTTTTTCCCCTTTTGTCAGCTTGTCATCAGGAAATCAGCCAGTTATCAGAATCTGTCATATTTTTTGAAAACAAGAGTCCCACTTGGGTGGAGAGGCAGTAGGAATCGCTTGGAAAACACAATATCCATGTTTTCTTCCAGTCCCATGAGTGTAACTACTGTTTTTGCTCGGAACAAGGGCGCGCGGAAAATTCTGCTGCAATAAATCAGGGTGCTTTCTATAAGGAAAGGAAACCAATATGGAATGTTTCCCTTCATGCCCAGTGCAGAGCATGATGTAGCTCCATGTCCCAACACACACACACACACACACACACACACCAGTCCCCAATAGATGACCCAGCCAGCCTGACTGTGGCACACTGACAGAATGTGCTGTCAAAGGGACGCGTGCCATCCCATGCATTCCTTCAATTTCCTGTCACAATCAGCCTTTGTGCCCGTCTGTCTCTGTGTCTGTCTCTGTGTCTGTCTCTGTGTCTGTCTCTGTGTCTGTCTCTGTGTCTGTCTCTGTGTCTGTCTCTGTGTCTGAGTATACGCTCAAGACTCCATGTGTGTGTCTGTGCGTTAGGGCTGCATGATTGTGATTAATTAGATTGCTTTTTTTTTTTTTGGCCATACGTATGGTCAGAGCTTTTCCTACACAATTACTTTTTCAGGACTTGAAATAATGGAGGTGAGATGAGATACCAGGCATGAGATGCTTTGATTTGTTTTGTTTTATTTTTCTATTCTGCAAATCGTAGCTAGGGTTTCAGTACAAGATCACCAGAAATAACATCTGAAGAAATGACACCCATCAATGTGGGAAATTAAGTAGACAATATTGGGATTTATTCATTTTTTATTATAATATGTGCAGCACTAGTGTGTATATGTGTGTTTGTGACTGTATCTGTCTGCAATATGACCACTTTGAGGTTTATGTGGCGTGTGACTGAGAATGGAGACATGCCAGTTTCTACGTTAATTTGTGTGTGTGTGCGTGTGTGTGTGTGCGCACACGCATGTGTATATTTCCTTCTGTATGCAACCACTGGCAGTGGCATTGGTGGTTGATGAAACCAGATCGTGGCTTGCTGAATAATTGACCAGCGGCCTACTGGGACGGATGGATCATGACCGCTGTTAACCCTTTCACAACCAAGGATCACTGGCTCACTGCTGGCCCACAATACAATGCACTGTGTTTGGGCATGAATGCATGCATGTGTGTATTTGTATATGCGTGTGTGTGCATGTGAGATCATGCTTTGTTGATAAGTTTCTCTGTGTGTGCTGTATGTGTGCGAGTGTGTGTGTGTGTGTGTGTGCGTGCAACCGAGGAAGCGTGTGTGTGTGCATGTTTGATGTTTTGTTGAGGAGCGGCTATCAAGAAACTTCTAATCCTGTGTGTGTTTGTGTGTGTGCGTGTGTGTGTGTTTGTGTGTGTGTGTGTGTGTGTGTGTGTGTGTGTGTATCTAAGGCATTTTGTCAACAATGCTCTCACTTGCACGCTTTCCATAGAGGATTATTGTAAACTTAATATCCCTCTTCTAATAAATCAGGAGGTCAAGTTTCCTTTGAGCCTGAGTCAAACTATGCAGTTAGTCTTGTTGAGCGTATCCATTGCTTTGCTAAAGGCAGACGTGGCAACCTTAGAGAAAGTTCTGGAGGACCGCTTGGCGTGCCAACATGTAGTAGCTACTGGGTTTATTTTCAGCTTCTGTATGTGTGTGCTGCAAAAATAACCAACACATACAGTAGAGTTTGGATAAATGATCTATTTATTGATCCATGGCACTAAAATTCTGACTGTGTGCATGTGCCTGAAATAAATATTGAGCCATTCACTGTAGCTCAATACACTGGCAGTAATAGTAGTAATAAAGTAAAAGCAATAGCAATGAATACATAAAATAAACAAATTATTGAATAAATAGGCAAATTAACAGCCAATCAATGGACAGCAGATAGCAACATTCTGTTAAACCATTTGGACTTTCCCCCACACAGCTGACACATACTGTATGGTTACAGTTTGTCAGTTTTAGTTAGTTGAGACCAACACAGAGTTCAGATGACAGTTGTATTCTGCAGCTTGGCCTCATGATTGACAGACTTGGCTCTACTAAGCAGGGTGGCGCTACAACGCTCCATTGTTTTTATACAGGTGTGTTTTCCTCTCTGTCTGTGTTATCAGTCTGATATAATCGTCTACTGTCTGTCGTAATCTGACTGCAGGAATAAATATCCCATGCTGGGCATTAGTCTATGGGTCTAGCCTATCATTTTCCCACTCCTAACAAACCATTTACAACAGAAGTAATGATAGACAAAGACATTAGTTAACCTTTAGTGAAGTTTAGTGCAAGTGAATTCATCAGGTTTCCCACCATGGCCCTGATGAAAAATTCCATGACCTTTCCATGACCTTCCATAACTAAGTCAGAGTTCTTCCATGACCTAAAAAATCGAATCCTGGTTTGTCAATGCTGTTTCTCAGCTCAGAAAAGTTCTAAGGTAAAGTCAGTCCAGTTTGCTGTGGAGAGGTGGCCATAAGAACTGCTGAAAACCACCATCTAATGCAAAGAATGTCAAACAAGTTGTAAGATAAACTCTGGTATATCCCTGAATAGTGAAGCATTTTCCCCCCGATATTCCTTTCTCAAATTCCTTGACTTACTCTGTCTGGAATACACCTCTCAAAATTTCCAGTGAATGATATCATCAACATTGTTGGGAATTTTGCTTCACCACATGTTGCATTAACTATTACAATGTGTTACTGATTAAGCGCTTAATGCACCAAACCTGGTTTTGTTTTATTTCATATGTTAACTTATTAGTGGATTCAGTCCTTATCAGTTAGGTTAATAAAAGCAACAGGCCTCTTTTGACAGATAACAACTTGTTCCAGCGTACTTTGGTATCAAAATGCAGAGATGCTACACAAAGTGCATACAGACTGGCAGGTCTGTAAAGGCTTTCATACAGGTGATACGTACCAACAAAGTGTTAAACAACAAACAACAAACAAAGTGCTTTTGAAGGCAGAGCTAATCTATGATACCTATAAAAATCAAATTAAACATTGAGCGCTGCGTGGAAACATTGCTGATGTGGTATGGCACCGGTAAAGTACACACAACCGCAGCGCATGGGACTTTTACTGATGTCATGGGGGACTACCAGTTGCCATAGAGACAGCAGTGCAACCAGTATGGCCAGTTCCATCTGTCAAGCCTGGCTTTCACAAGAGGGGTGTAACCTAAAGGTGTTGGGGCATTTGTTTGGGTTTTCAAAACTAGGCCAGGAAAACATATGGGCCTGCATGAACTGTAGATTTGAAGATTTGAGTCCTGAGAATCAACACATGGTTCTGTGCCGGTTTGAAAGCCTGATGTACAGACTTCATACTGTAGCTTTTCAAAAGTGTTAGCAAAGCCCATATGAGGATAATTTGAAAGGGCTTCATTGAATTAAGAAAATTGTTGTGTGTCAGACATTCTGGCTATAGCAGCTCTACCCTCAAACTCTGTGAGTGTGTGTGAGTGTGTGTGTGGTATGTGTGTATGTGTGTGTGCTTGCATACGCGATTATGTGTTTGTGTGTATCTGTCCCACACACAGCTGCCCAAGTGTTGCTCAATCAGAAAGGAAAAGAGCAGAGCTGGCCAGTTCACAGTGGGTGAGAGAGAGAGAGAGAGAGAGAGAGAGAGAGAGCAGTGGGGACAGAGCGAGAGAGAGAGAGAGAGAGAGAAAAACAGACAGCTGGAGGAAAGGAAAGAGAGATTCGGAGCTTGTTACAATGAAGATTAATGGAGAGAACGAGTGAAAAGAGATGGGAAGAAAGCGATAGTGATGAGAGTGAGCAAAGAGAGAGAAAGACTGAGCGAGAAAAGGAGAGAATTAGAAGAGGCAGAGAATGAGATAGTGTATGTGAAAGAAAGACAGATACAGAAAAGCGGAGAGAGAAAAAGAGAGAGAGAGAGAGGAGAGAAGATGAGAAACGGATTGGCCCAATATCTCGATAACGGACAGTTTTTCCCACTGGTGTTGGAGTGTATTGCGTAACGGCCCTGTGATACGAAGGCTGGCTGTGTGTGTTTGTGTGTCTAGGGCTGCTCTACTAGGACAGGCCTGCTGAGATCTGTTTACAGAGTCTCCAGCTCTGCTTCAGTGTGTGTGTGTGTGTGTGTGTGTGTGTGTGACCTCACTGGCTACATGTGGCGCCCGCTGTTTTAGAGTTTCCTGAGATCGCAACTCACCGCACTGCTGATAGTGATGGAGAGACAGAGAGAGAGAGAGAAATATGGAGGTGGATAGAGCGAGAGAGAGAGAGAGAGAGAGAGATACAGAGAAAGTGAAAAATGGGGTGTGAAGGGGGGAAGACAAGTGGGAGAGGAAACAGGGCTTTTGATTGCAGCCGGAGAGGTTGACTGGATAACAAATCCTATAGCAACATGGAGAGGGAGAAGGACAGTGAGCGAAGAAGAGAAGGACAGATGCCAAGGAGAGTTGAGGAGGAATGAGGAAAAAGGAAGAGTGAATGCATGTAAAGATGAAAGGATAGAGTAGCTGTTGGCATCACGACATGGTTTGTCCTCAGTGTGAATTTCTTATCAGAGACAGTTATGATGATGCAGCACAAGGCCATTCAGTTGCACTACTGCATATGCAGTCCATACAACTGCAGCGTGTCTGTGCTGCAGCGTGTCTGTGCTATTAATACACCATAAAACTTTACTTGAATCTATGGCCAAAGAGCAATATGATCAGATTAGAGAATCAAGCAAATTGTATTGTATTGTTGTAAAGCATATTGTGCTCATTTGACGCTTTCAGATCTGCAAAGTACATGGAAACTGGTTTAATCGAATGCAAGAATTCTGGGTTGAGGGATACAGCAGGATTTTGAAAATTCAAAATTGAACCCCAGCCATTTAACACAAATTTAGAAGCTCAAAGTCCAAATTTCAATGCGTAGTGGTGTGATGACAACGTGACATTATTTTAAAAATATGTAATTTCTGCTTTATTTCATAATGAACTGTAGAGGGAAGCAAGGCAGATAGGAGAGCGAGCGAGGGGGTGACCAGCTATAAAGGTGAAGAGCTGGAGTCGTCATGAGCACATGGTTTGTGCCTCAAAGCGCTGCGCCATCAAGACGCCCAACAATCACATTTTCATGTCCTGTACCAGACATTACCTCTAATGAATATGGTGTTTTTATGCTCTATCGAAATAAACTAAGAAATTAAGACAACCCATGCACCTCTTCCTTTATCTGAGTGAGAGACTGTGCCATTGTTGCTGTTCTCCGCCGTACAGGAACTGAGTTGCCAGGTCCTCATTTTACTTCATGTACCTCCTCTGTAATTTTGCTGTATGTACTTGTAAAGGCCTCTGTCAGGCCTTTGTTTCATCAGCATGACCTGTATTCAGATATGTGCTTTTCTTGGACCTTGTCTATACGGTGGGATATGTTCTCTAAGGAGTGCAACATCAAGATTTATAGTCCTAAAAAATAGTGTTTTTACTGTAAACCTCAGTTCACTGACATCTGTTAATTTATGAAAAATGGACTGAGGTGGAGGGGTGAGAATGGCAGATTTTGAAGATCCAAGAAAATGCAAAATAGAACCTGGGGACTCAAGCCAAGATACAAAAGATAAGAATAGATTTATTTTTTGGCATTCCTCTTTTACAAGAAAGTGCATCAGACAGAAAGAAAGAAAGTGGTGCCACTGGCCTGCATCATTAAGAAACGATTTTTATCCAACTCCTCGCATTCACAATGTGAACCTATGATATACAGCTAGAAACAAAAGAGCAAAGAGGGTCATCACAAGCTTTCAACTCCACTGTGAAGCTGAAAAACAATTGAGCTGCTTGTAAAATTCCTGCATTCTTTTCATATTGACCTACATATCTGTTAAGGGAGGAATGGATATCAACAGGTGTCATTTCATACCTCTTCTAGACGCCCGCAGCCTGACTGTCAGCTTGAGTCAGACTGAAACGCTCCAGGGCCGAAGCTGAGTGTGGCAGTGCAATCAGCTGGATGAGATGTATAGGTGCAAACATATTGGAGAGAGTATCATGGCTTGAGGCTGAATTGTCACTGAGCACAGAGAGAGGGCGATGGGTGTGGAGGCACTTGACATGACATATAAACAATTACCACAAACAAACAACACACACACACACACACACACACACACACACAGCTCCGCCATCATTGCGTATTGTAAAGAAGGCCATGTTGTGAAGAAAACAACGAATTTTGTTCCTAATCACCCAACATTCAGTGATCTAGAAGTGATGAGCCTTATCAAAGCCAAAAATAATATGTATTTCATACAAAATGTTTTCGCTGATGAGGAAATTAAGTCATAATGGCCAAGAGGACACAATATTGCAACACATGAACTGTCAGGGTTCATCTGTCCCCTGGTGAGAGTTCAAAGGTCAAATTCCCCTGCAGAGCCATGAGTCAGTGTCTTGGAGCATAACAAAAACCCATCATACTGCTGACACTGATGAAAAAACAGCACGGCATCAAAAAATCTAATTAATTTCTGTTTTGGCAACTTAATCAAACACAGACACATGCAGCTCATCACTGGATCAGCAGTTGAACTCTCCTCCTCCTTTCTCTTCTCTCTCTCTCTCTCTCTCTCTCTCTCTCTCTCTCTCTCTCTCTCTCTCTCTCCAGGTACCCGCTGTCTTCATCTGGTGTGTGTTATGCTAACCTCCTGTGTCTCCATGTTCAACATCCACGTACAGATCCACAGGGACCTCTCACCTTGAGCCGTGACCAATCAACATGCCTCTCACACTTCTACTGGCCCATTAAACTGTCAATCACAAATTTAAGTAAAACGATATGAAAACTGCAAAATGGGGGGAAAACGTATTCTGAGAAACTCTCCTGGGCAAAGGAAATCTTGAAAGAAACCAGAATGAGAGTTCAGTTTTTGTTTTTTTTGGCATTTCGTTTTTATTGGATAGTGTGAATGGCTGCAAGGAAAAGAGAAAGAGAAGGGCTATGATGTGATTATATGGTGTAGCCTTATGTTGCCGAGCCACAGAACGCTGTTAACGTGAAAATTTCCGAGCACAATTGAAAAACTTCTGTTTCCAGTGGAGTCAGATGGGTCCTTATGACTGTGACTCATCCAACCATTACTATTCCCATGTGTCTACTCTATTGAGTAATTTATCTTACTGTAAAACTACAAGTAATTGTATTTTTTTTATTTATTAAGACACTGACAACACAGTAAGGTGCCAGATCTCTGCACAATCTCTCTGTGTAATAACTGACGAACACATCAGCCCATCTTCCTGACTGATGGCCATTCCCTCCATTTACACAGGAGAGAGAGAGAGAGAGAGAGAGAGAGAGAGAGAGAGAGAGAGAGAGAGAGAGAGAGAGAGAGAGAGAGAGAGAGAGAGAGAGAGAGAGAGAGAGAGAGAGAGAGAGAGAGAGAGAGACCGCACAGCCTTAGTTTCCATGAGAACCTGCAGTATAACACTGAAATTTCATGGCCACAGCGGATGTTGGACAACATGGAAGGAAACGGATCACCAGCACTACTGTTGGCGGATAAACCTTAACAGTAACCAGACGTGCTGCGCCTGTAACCACACACACACACACACACACACACACACACACACACACACACACACACAGCATCAGCGTTTAGATTACTTCAGTATGAAAGGAGCATATTAAAAACAGAACATGCAAACGGTGTCCATCAACATGACAACTGATTCTTTTCCTCATGGATTCCTAATGTCTGCGGATATCAGCCAATGCCGACTTCTGTCCCTGGTTCCTTTTCACAGAGAGAGAGAAAGAGAGAGGGAGAGAGAGAGAGAGAGAGAGAGAGAGAGAGAGAGAGAGAGAGAGAGAGAGAGAGAGAGAGAGAGGGGAAACCAACAGCTGGTTTAGACCTTTCTCATACATTTTCTTCTCCATCCATCTGTCTCTCTGTATCTTTCCACACCTCATTCTTCCTTAATCTCCTATTTATCTTCCACTTCGCCCATCCCTCCATTTCATGGTCCCTCATGTCTTCCTGTCACTCAAATCCTTTTTGTGTGTGTGTGTGTATGTGTGACTTTGAGTGAGTGTGTGGATGGGTGGATGTGGGAGTTAGAGTTCTTAAAGATGATTTTAGTTATTTATTCCTCTGTTATCCTCTCCATGTATCTTCATTTAGTTAATTTGTTTAGAGTTAAAGGTAGTGTAGTTTTATTTGTTCTATTGCTGCTTCTTTGTCAATCTCTCTCTCTCTTTCTCTCTCTGTCTCTCTTTCTCACATCTTTTTCTGATGATGTGTGTGACGGGACAGCAGTTGTTATTGGTGGTGTAACGTGTGTGTCCACGCCCCTGTTATCAGTGCGTGACAGATATCCCTCTCCACTGGGCCCTGTCGGTTAGGACATGAGAGAGAGAGGGAGAGGGAGAGAGAGAGAGAGAGAGAGAGAGAGAGAGAAATGGAGTGAGAGAGAGAGAGGGAGGGAGAGAGAGAGAGAGAGAGAGAGAGAGGAACAGGAACGCAGTGGAAAGTGAGCAATGGAGAAATAAAGGAGTGGGCGGTAGAGGGTGGTGGGGGGGAATATGTGTGTGTACGTGTGTGTTTCCCTGTGTGTTTGTGTGTGTGAGCATGTTAGAGTGTAGTGTGTTTAACCAGACTGGGCCCCAGGGTGACGGGGTACATGTGACCTCATGCAGACACAAACATGCTCTGGGGGGGGGCTCACTGATGACACCAGCCCTAAGGTTTACGTAGCTCTGTGTGTGTGCATGTGTGTGTGTGTGTGTGTGTGAGTGTGTGTGAGAGTGTGTACCGCTGCCAGGAAACATGAGAACCCCCAACAGGATGTACAGTGACAGGAGATGAGAGGAAAATGGAAAGAAAGACAAATAGAAAGAGAGAGAAATAGGATGATAGATTGATAAATAGAGAGAGAGACAGAGAAGCAGACAGTGATGTAATCAATTAGCAACACAATTACTGCATTTACAACTAATTCTCTTCTCCAATTCTCCAAAAGCGTAATGAATCAATTAGAGGGGATTCCTCTCTGGCTACGCCATGGACACTCAGTCAACACTGTAATGCATATCACCCTAACACACACACACACACACACACACACACACTCTCTCTCTCTCTCTCCCTCAAGTGTTAATCCAGGGGTTTTCTGATGCGGTCGAGTATCCACAGAATTCCCAGCTGACCCATAAGGATACAAAGCCTCTCTCCCATCACATCCACTCCACTCCCACAGACGGAGCAAAGGAGAGGGGCAATCAGACTGATCCAAGATGCCGATGTGTGAGCTGAGCGAGACAAAGGGATGGGCAGAATCTGATCCAAGAACAGGGCCGGCGGGACATTAGAAAGAAATGCCTGTGTGTGTGTGTGCTGTATCAACGCGTGGGAATGTATGCTGGCTCACAGCTGTGAGTAAAGCGGTGAGCAGATACAAATTGAATACATGTGAAGGGACTGAACATGGGTAATTATTAGAGGAGCGTACCAGAGGGGAAATAACAGCGCAGCACCATTATGGATACAACTCTGAAATAGCAGTGCGGGACTGTAGTTGTAGTCCTGCAGCTGGGGCGAGGGCGAGTCAAGTGCTTGTGGAGAGGTGAATCATGAACAGGTAACAATAGCAACACACTTTGTGCAAAGCTCTTTTCACTGCAGTCAAGGACACTGGATCGGCAACAGTGAGGTAGAGCAACGAAGACTCTCTCCCTGGTTCCTTCTAGAGTTCCCTCCGTTTAAGATTTCTCTCTCGCTCTCATTTTCTCTGTCTCTTTGTCTCCTCCTCATCTGTTCTGTTGGTGAGGCCTATTGTGTGGGCAGAGTATCGATCGATCCTCGTCCTGGCTACAGCCGACCTACGCTCTATCGCTATTCCCTCGTTCCAACTCCTGATGAGTAAAAGATGAGAGGAACAAAATGGAGAGAGGGAGAAGCAAAGGCAAAGAAATCTCAGCCAGGAGCATGCTTCCCAAATGAGCATTCATCTGTCTTTGTCTATTTTCCCTTCCCGATTCACCATTCCAAGGATGGATCCAACACAAACTGACCAAACACCCATGTTAATGATTTCAAATAAATATTAGTTCATGCAAGACTGGCGGGTTCTGTACAGGATTTTATAGATCTGACCCAGATAATTCAGATGAGTCAGCTTCTCCATACTCTGACCCAATAAGTGCTGTACAAAAGTAGCGCAATCTATAAATACTGCTGAGGATTTGGGTCAACCAAACACCCTAATTGCCACAAATATACTTTGTGGACAGGAGTAGTTAAGAGATGAAACGGTTTGGCTTCATATTCCACATAGTTCTGGTTTAGGTGATCATGGAAAATGAGGTGTTCATTATTACTTTATGTTTGTCTCATTGTAAGCACGGTATTTGGAGCCATGACACAGTGACATAGACATTTCCTGCATAGTTCAAAGCTTTGTTTATCTTCCAACTGTTTCTGCAGAGAGACAGTCAGCCAGCCAGGTCAGTGTGTTTTGGGTTAACAAGGGCAACTGTTGACTGTATTATCAGGCCTGCGGAGATAAGACATGGAGACACACGGCTGTGTTCACTCACTCACACACACACACACACACACACACACACACACATGCATAATACATTCATGCATGTCTTTCCTACATTCCCCCCACCTTACCAAATTCCACCCTTTCTGCCCCTTAACTCCCCAGACACACACACACACACACACACACACACACGCGCACCCTCATTCCCCACTCACGACCTTCTACATCCCACAGGCCATGTTTTTACTCCAGGCATTCCTCACGTTTACACACACTACTACTACTACTACTACTACTACAACACACACACACACACACACACACACACACACTCACACA
This sequence comes from Centroberyx gerrardi, assembly GCF_048128805.1. Taxonomy (NCBI): domain Eukaryota; kingdom Metazoa; phylum Chordata; class Actinopteri; order Beryciformes; family Berycidae; genus Centroberyx; species Centroberyx gerrardi. The sequence goes on along the minus strand of NC_136003.1, from coordinate 15,630,219 downwards.
CTCACACTCACAGAGTCCAGACCCCCGCATCTGGACGTAACACAGCTGGTATTCAAAGAAGGGGGGGAGGGGGTCCTGCACACCAGCTCCATATGTTACAAAGAAAAAGTGAGTCACTTAAAAACTGTACAGTCACTTAAAAATCAAATGCATATAAATGAATATCTGATATATGAATGGGACACAAATCTGACATACATGGCTGTATTCTAAGTAATGTATAATTATCGACTATTATTTAACTTATTTCTTACTCCTCCATGTTGGTGAGGTGAATAAGAAGGTTCTCTTAGTTGACTTTCCTATATAAATAAAGGTGAAAAAGTCTTTGCCAAAAAGGGAGAATGAAAGGAGATTTTCGACATTTTTATCATCATTATCAACTGCACTGCTACTGCTTGGCCGGATAGTTCCTTTTCAAAACAGCAAGAATGACTTCGGAGTGTTATACACACAACTACACACACATCTCATCTCGTTAGAGCAACATGAAACACCCCCAAGTTTTTTTTTCACCACTTGGTTCTGGGTGACGGACAGACATTGTACACAGATGATCACACAGAGCGGAGTTTGAATCCTGCCCTCTGCTCCCAGCTGACTACCTCCAGACAAACCCCTGCGCTGTGTCCTGTTCCATTAGAGCTGACAGGCAACATCTTTTTCCTATTATCCCAGGCAAAACGAGAAACCGAGACCGAGGGGGAAGAGCCGGGAAGAGACGCGGCTCTCCCAGAGTGAGGCGGCCTGAGCCTGGGTGTCCCGAAAGCATCTCGGTGCTGCCATACAGTTTCAGTTTCATTATGCGCCAGTGGGCAGAGACAATCATGTTTTTTGGGAAACTGTGTCCTGCTGTGGTAGCAGGGGCAGAAAAACCACAAACCAAAGGGACATTAAAACAGTAATGTGCCAAACAAGAGACAAAAACATTTTACTCCGTCACGAGACTCTTTCCACATCTGCAAAGCGAGGGAGGGAGGAAAACACGGCAGAAAAAAACAGAGGACAGAGGTCAGAGAAAACATATTTACAGGCGGTTGTTGGTCTATTTAACCCTAAATGCCCAGTGAGTGTCAATGTAGAGAGCAGTGTTTTTCATATATGCATGTGTGTGTGTCTGTTATGATACATCCACAGGGTGCATTAGTCATATACTCCTCCTATTTCTCCTCTATTTAACAATGCCACCAAACACCACTCCTCCATTCCTCTCTCTCTCTCTCTCTCTCAGATCCAGCTGCGCTACTATCTGTGTTTATTCCA